>NW_024609723.1:295000-349750 GCF_018296145.1 Oncorhynchus tshawytscha
GGTTAGAGCGTTGGACTAGTAACTGGAAGGTTGATCTATTTACCCTGAGCAGGAGGTATAGAGAGGATTTATAAAGAGGTGTTATGTTACAGGGGCAGCAGGGTAGCCTAGTGGTTAGAGCGTTGGACTAGTAACTGGAAGGTTGATCTATTTACCCTGAGCAGGAGGTATAGAGAGGATTTATAAAGAGGTGTTATGTTACAGGGGCAGCAGGGTAGCCTAGTGGTTAGAGCGTTGGACTAGTAACTGGAAGGTTGATCTATTTACCCTGAGCAGGAGGTATAGAGAGGATTTATAAAGAGGTGTTATGTTACAGGGGCAGCAGGGTAGCCTAGTGGTTAGAGCGTTGGACTAGTAACTGGAAGGTTGATCTATTTACCCTGAGCAGGAGGTATAGAGAGGATTTATAAAGAGGTGTTATGTTACAGGGGCAGCAGGGTAGCCTAGTGGTTAGAGCGTTGGACTAGTAACTGGAAGGTTGATCTATTTACCCTGAGCAGGAGGTATAGAGAGGATTTATAAAGAGGTGTTATGTTACAGGGGCAGCAGGGTAGCCTAGTGGTTAGAGCGTTGGACTAGTAACTGGAAGGTTGATCTATTTACCCTGAGCAGGAGGTATAGAGAGGATTTATAAAGAGGTGTTATGTTACAGGGGCAGCAGGGTAGCCTAGTGGTTAGAGCGTTGGACTAGTAACTGGAAGGTTGATCTATTTACCCTGAGCAGGAGGTATAGAGAGGATTTATAAAGAGGTGTTATGTTACAGGGGCAGCAGGGTAGCCTAGTGGTTAGAGCGTTGGACTAGTAACTGGAAGGTTGATCTATTTACCCTGAGCAGGAGGTATAGAGAGGATTTATAAAGAGGTGTTATGTTACAGGGGCAGCAGGGTAGCCTAGTGGTTAGAGCGTTGGACTAGTAACTGGAAGGTTGATCTATTTACCCTGAGCAGGAGGTATAGAGAGGATTTATAAAGAGGTGTTATGTTACAGGGGCAGCAGGGTAGCCTAGTGGTTAGAGCGTTGGACTAGTAACTGGAAGGTTGATCTATTTACCCTGAGCAGGAGGTATAGAGAGGATTTATAAAGAGGTGTTATGTTACAGGGGCAGCAGGGTAGCCTAGTGGTTAGAGCGTTGGACTAGTAACTGGAAGGTTGATCTATTTACCCTGAGCAGGAGGTATAGAGAGGATTTATAAAGAGGTGTTATGTTACAGGGGCAGCAGGGTAGCCTAGTGGTTAGAGCGTTGGACTAGTAACTGGAAGGTTGATCTATTTACCCTGAGCAGGAGGTATAGAGAGGATTTATAAAGAGGTGTTATGTTACAGGGGCAGCAGGGTAGCCTAGTGGTTAGAGCGTTGGACTAGTAACTGGAAGGTGATCTATTTACCCTGAGCAGGAGGTATAGAGAGGATTTATAAAGAGGTGTTATGTTACAGGGGCAGCAGGGTAGCCTAGTGGTTAGAGCGTTGGACTAGTAACTGGAAGGTTGATCTATTTACCCTGAGCAGGAGGTATAGAGAGGATTTATAAAGAGGTGTTATGTTACAGGGGCAGCAGGGTAGCCTAGTGGTTAGAGCGTTGGACTAGTAACTGGAAGGTTGATCTATTTACCCTGAGCAGGAGGTATAGAGAGGATTTATAAAGAGGTGTTATGTTACAGGGGCAGCAGGGTAGCCTAGTGGTTAGAGCGTTGGACTAGTAACTGGAAGGTTGATCTATTTACCCTGAGCAGGAGGTATAGAGAGGATTTATAAAGAGGTGTTATGTTACAGGGGCAGCAGGGTAGCCTAGTGGTTAGAGCGTTGGACTAGTAACTGGAAGGTTGATCTATTTACCCTGAGCAGGAGGTATAGAGAGGATTTATAAAGAGGTGTTATGTTACAGGGGCAGCAGGGTAGCCTAGTGGTTAGAGCGTTGGACTAGTAACTGGAAGGTTGATCTATTTACCCTGAGCAGGAGGTATAGAGAGGATTTATAAAGAGGTGTTATGTTACAGGGGCAGCAGGGTAGCCTAGTGGTTAGAGCGTTGGACTAGTAACTGGAAGGTTGATCTATTTACCCTGAGCAGGAGGTATAGAGAGGATTTATAAAGAGGTGTTATGTTACAGGGGCAGCAGGGTAGCCTAGTGGTTAGAGCGTTGGACTAGTAACTGGAAGGTTGATCTATTTACCCTGAGCAGGAGGTATAGAGAGGATTTATAAAGAGGTGTTATGTTACAGGGGCAGCAGGGTAGCCTAGTGGTTAGAGCGTTGGACTAGTAACTGGAAGGTTGATCTATTTACCCTGAGCAGGAGGTATAGAGAGGATTTATAAAGAGGTGTTATGTTACAGGGGCAGCAGGGTAGCCTAGTGGTTAGAGCGTTGGACTAGTAACTGGAAGGTTGATCTATTTACCCTGAGCAGGAGGTATAGAGAGGATTTATAAAGAGGTGTTATGTTACAGGGGCAGCAGGGTAGCCTAGTGGTTAGAGCGTTGGACTAGTAACTGGAAGGTTGATCTATTTACCCTGAGCAGGAGGTATAGAGAGGATTTATAAAGAGGTGTTATGTTACAGGGGCAGCAGGGTAGCCTAGTGGTTAGAGCGTTGGACTAGTAACTGGAAGGTTGATCTATTTACCCTGAGCAGGAGGTATAGAGAGGATTTATAAAGAGGTGTTATGTTACAGGGGCAGCAGGGTAGCCTAGTGGTTAGAGCGTTGGACTAGTAACTGGAAGGTTGATCTATTTACCCTGAGCAGGAGGTATAGAGAGGATTTATAAAGAGGTGTTATGTTACAGGGGCAGCAGGGTAGCCTAGTGGTTAGAGCGTTGGACTAGTAACTGGAAGGTTGATCTATTTACCCTGAGCAGGAGGTATAGAGAGGATTTATAAAGAGGTGTTATGTTACAGGGGCAGCAGGGTAGCCTAGTGGTTAGAGCGTTGGACTAGTAACTGGAAGGTTGATCTATTTACCCTGAGCAGGAGGTATAGAGAGGATTTATAAAGAGGTGTTATGTTACAGGGGCAGCAGGGTAGCCTAGTGGTTAGAGCGTTGGACTAGTAACTGGAAGGTTGATCTATTTACCCTGAGCAGGAGGTATAGAGAGGATTTATAAAGAGGTGTTATGTTACAGGGGCAGCAGGGTAGCCTAGTGGTTAGAGCGTTGGACTAGTAACTGGAAGGTTGATCTATTTACCCTGAGCAGGAGGTATAGAGAGGATTTATAAAGAGGTGTTATGTTACAGGGGCAGCAGGGTAGCCTAGTGGTTAGAGCGTTGGACTAGTAACTGGAAGGTTGATCTATTTACCCTGAGCAGGAGGTATAGAGAGGATTTATAAAGAGGTGTTATGTTACAGGGGCAGCAGGGTAGCCTAGTGGTTAGAGCGTTGGACTAGTAACTGGAAGGTTGATCTATTTACCCTGAGCAGGAGGTATAGAGAGGATTTATAAAGAGGTGTTATGTTACAGGGGCAGCAGGGTAGCCTAGTGGTTAGAGCGTTGGACTAGTAACTGGAAGGTTGATCTATTTACCCTGAGCAGGAGGTATAGAGAGGATTTATAAAGAGGTGTTATGTTACAGGGGCAGCAGGGTAGCCTAGTGGTTAGAGCGTTGGACTAGTAACTGGAAGGTTGATCTATTTACCCTGAGCAGGAGGTATAGAGAGGATTTATAAAGAGGTGTTATGTTACAGGGGCAGCAGGGTAGCCTAGTGGTTGGAGCGTTGGACTAGTAACTGGAAGGTTGATCTATTTACCCTGAGCAGGAGGTATAGAGAGGATTTATAAAGAGGTGTTATGTTACAGGGGCAGCAGGGTAGCCTAGTGGTTAGAGCGTTGGACTAGTAACTGGAAGGTTGATCTATTTACCCTGAGCAGGAGGTATAGAGAGGATTTATAAAGAGGTGTAATGTTACAGCAAAGTCTAGAGCCTCATGTTGGAACTGTCTAACCCCTGTCCTCTAACCTATAACCCCTAACCTTTATCCTCTAGTCCTTAACCCCTGTCCTCTAACCTATAACCCCTAACCTTTATCCTCTAGTCCTTAACCCCTGTCATCTAACCATTATCCTCTAGTCCTTAACCCCTGTCCTCTAACCTATAACCCCTAACCTTTATCCTCTAGTCCTTAACCCCTGTCCTCTAACCTATAACCCCTAACCGTTATCCTCTAGTCCTTAACCCCTGTCCTCTAACCTATAACCCCTAACCGTTATCCTCTAGTCCTTAACCCCTGTCCTCTAACCTATAACCCCTAACCTTTATCCTCTAGTCCTTAACCCCTGTCCTCTAACCTATAACCCCTAACCGTTATCCTCTAGTCCTTAACCCCTGTCCTCTAACCTGAGGTCTCAGTATGAGGAGGTCTCAGTACGAGGTGGTCTCAGTACGAGGAGGTCTCAGTGTGAGGAGGTCTCAGTATGAGGAGGTCTCAGTATGAGGAGGTCTCAGTACAGTATGAGGAGGTCTCAGTACGAGGAGGTCTCAGTACGAGGAGGTCTCAGTATGAGGAGGTCTCAGGTCAGTATGAGGAGGTCTCAGTATGAGGTCTCAGGTCCGTATGAGGCGGTCTCAGTACGAGGAGGTCTCAGGATGAGGAGGTCTCAGGTCAGTACGAGGAGGTCTCAGTATGAGGTCTCAGGTCAGTATGAGGAGGTCTCAGGTCAGTACGAGGAGGTCTCAGTATGAGGTCTCAGGTCAGTATGAGGAGGTCTCAGTACGAGGAGGTCTCAGGATGAGGCCTCTGTATGAGGTCTTTAGCCTCATGCTCATGTTGTCCCTGTCTAGAAACAACCCTTAACCTCTGACCTCAAACCCCTAACCTCCTAGGCACATGGATATTACAAAGGATTGGATGGGTACAGTATAAGCAGTATGATGATCGTCTATCAGAGGGAAAGGTGGAGCCAGCCCCATAATGCTTACACCTTCAACAGAATTAGTTCAGATCCACATTGCCTAAGGAGGAGAGCCAACAGTCGGAGTTGCTACTGAACCGGGCTGTTACCTCTGAATGTATATGATGCTGCAGTTTCTCCTGATTTATTAGAGATGGAAAAAAAGGCTCTGTGCCATTTCCTGTATAGGTTATAGAAGACCAAGGTTCTGTGCCATTTCCTGTATAGGTTATAGAAGACCAAGGTTCTGTGCCATTTCCTGTATAGGTTATAGAAGACCAAGGTTCTGTGCCATTTCCTGTATAGGTTATAGAAGACCAAGGTTCTGTGCCATTTCCTGTATAGGTTATAGAAGACCAAGGTTCTGTGCCATTTCCTGTATAGGTTATAGAAGACCAGGGTTCTGTGCCATTTCCTGTATAGGTTATAGAAGACCAAGGTTCTGTGCCATTTCCTGTATAGGTTATAGAAGACCAGGGTTCTGTGCCATTTCCTGTATAGGTTATAGAAGACCAAGGTTCTGTGCCATTTCCTGTATAGGTTATAGAAGACCAAGGTTCTGTGCCATTTCCTGTTTAGGTTATAGAAGACCAGGGTTCTATACCATTTCCTGTTTAGGTTATAGAAGACCAAGGTTCTGTGCCATTTCCTGTATAGGTTATAGAAGACCAGGTTCAGTGCCATTTCCTGTATAGGTTATAGAAGACCAAGGTTAATCCATTTCCTGTATAGGTTATAGAAGACCAGGTTCTGCCCATTTCCAGAAGGTTCCAGAAGACCAAGGTTCTGTGCCATTTCCTCCAGAGGTTATAGAAGACCAAGGTTCTGTGCCATTTCCAGGAACCCCTAACAGAAGACCAGGGTTCCAGAACCCCCAACACTTCCTGTCCAAACTTATAGAAGACCAAGGCCTCCAGAACCCCCAACAGTTATAGGTCCAGTACAGAACCAGAACAGCCCAATGCCAGTCCTAAATGGAACCCCAACAGCCCAACTCCAGTCCTCCAGAACCCCAACAGCCCAACTCCAGTCCTCCAGAACCCCCAACAGCCCAACTCCAGTCCTCCAGAACCCTCAACAGCCCAACTCCAGTCCTCCAGAACCCCCAACAGCCCAACTCCAGTCCTCCAGAACCCCACACATCCAATCCTTGGTCCTACAGTACCCAAACAGCCCAACTCCAGTACTCCACTACCCCTAACAGCCCAACTCATGTCCTCCAGTACCCCCAGCAGCCCAAATCCAGAACTCCAGAACCCCCTACAGCCCAACGCCAGTCCTCCAGAACCCCCAACAGCCCAACGCCAGTCCTCCAGGAACCCCTAACAGCCCAACTCCAGTCCTCCAGAACCCCCAACAGCTCAACTCCATGCCTCCAGAACTCCCAACAGCCCAACTCCATGCCTCCAGAACCCCCAACAGCCCAACTCCAGTCCTCCAGAACCCCCAACAGCCCAACGCCAGTCCTCCAGGAACCCCCAACAGCTCAACTCCAGTCCTCCAGAACTCCCAACAGCCCAACTCCATGCCTCCAGAACCCCCAACAGCCCAACTCCAGTCCTCCAGAACCCTCAACAGCCCAACTCCAGTCCTCCAGAACCCCCAACAGCCCAACTCCAGTCCTCACAGCCAATCCTTGGTCCCAGTACCCAAACAGCCCAACTCCTCCAGAACCCCAACAGCCAACTCCAGTCCTACAGTACCCAAACAGCCCAACTCCAGTCCTCCACTACCCCTAACAGCCCAACTCCAGTCCTCCAGTACCCCCAACAGCCCAACTCCAGTCCTCCTGAATACAGTGTTATACTAGGGGCAAATCCCATACAACACATTACTGAGTATCACTCCTCATATGTTCAAGCATAGTGGTTGCTGCATCATGTTATGGGTATGCTTGTCATCGTTAAGGACTGGGGAGTTTTTCAGGATAAAAAAAAATGGAATGGAGCTAAGCACAGGCAACATCCTATAGGAAAACCTGGTTCAGCCTGCATTCCACCAGACACTGTGAGATGAATTCACCTGTCAGCAGGACAATAACCTAAAACACAAGGCCACATCTCACCTGTCAGCAGGACAATAACCTAAAACACAAGGCCACATCTACACTAGGAGATGAATTCACCTTTCAGCAGGACAATAACCTAAAACAAACACATCTACACTGGGAGATGAATTCACCTTTCAGCAGGACATTAACCTAAAACACAAGGACACATCTACACTGGAGATGAATTCAGTTCAGCAGGACATTAACCGAGTTATAGTTTTAACTAAAACACAGGCCAAATCTACACTGGGAGATGAATCACCTTTTGTCAGGACATTAACCTAAAACAAAGGTTGGGAGATGAATTCACCTTTCAGCAGGACATTAACCTAAAACACAAGGCCACATCTACACTGGGAGATGAATTCACCTTTCAGCAGGACATTAACCTAAAATTTACAGAAAAGTTAATGTTCTTAATGGGCAAACTGTTGGAAATCTTTGTCAAGACCTGAAAAGGTTTGTCTAGCAATGATCACCAACCAATTTGACGGAGCTTGAAGAATTTAGAAAATAATAATGGGCAAATGTTGGACAATCCAGTTGTGGAAATCTCTTAGGGTGTTATCACATATTAACCAAACACATATCAGTCCTCTTTAAAGTGAACTCTGGGGTAGAAACGAACACATCTCAGTCCTCTTTTTAAAGTGAACTCTGGGGTAGGAAAGGACCCATCTCAGTCCTCTTTAAAGTGAACTCTGGGGTAGGAAAGGACCCATCTCAGTCCTCTTTAAAGTGAACTCTGGGGTAGAAACGAACCCATCTCAGTCCTCTTTAAAGTGAACTCTGGGGTAGAAAGGACCCATCTCAGTCCTCTTTAAAGTGAACTCTGGGGTAGAAACGAACCCATCTCAGTCCTCTTTAAAGTGAACTCTGGGGTAGAAACGAACCCATCTCAGTCCTCTTTAAAGTGAACTCTGGGGTAGAAACGAACCCATCTCAGTCCTCTTTAAAGTGAACTCTGGGGTAGAAACGAACCCATCTCAGTCCTCTTTAAAGTGAACTCTGGGGTAGAAACGAACCCATCTCAGTCCTCTTTAAAGTGAACTCTGGGGTAGAAACAAACCCATCTCAGTCCTCTTTAAAGTTCTTGGGGTAGAAACGAACCCATCTCAGTCCTCTTTAAAGTTCTTTTTGGTAGAAACGAACCCATCTCAGTCCTCTTTAAAGTGAACTCTGGGGTAGAAACGAACCCATCTCAGTCCTCTTTAAAGTTCTTTTTGGTAGAAACGAACCCATCTCAGTCCTCTTTAAAGTGAACTCTGGGGTAGAAACGAACCCATCTCAGTCCTCTTTTTAAAGTGAACTCTGGGGTAGAAACGAACCCATCTCAGTCCTCTTTAAAGTTCTTTTTGGTAGAAACGAACCCATCTCAGTCCTCTTTAAAGTGAACTCTGGGGTAGAAACGAACCCATCTCAGTCCTCTTTAAAGTGAACTCTGGGGTAGAAACGAACCCATCTCAGTCCTCTTTAAAGTGAACTCTGGGGTAGAAACGAACCCATCTCAGTCCTCTTTAAAGTGAACTCTGGGGTAGAAACGAACCCATCTCAGTCCTCTTTAAAGTGAACTCTGGGGTAGAAACGAACCCATCTCAGTCCTCTTTAAAGTTCTTTTTGGTAGAAACGAACCCATCTCAGTCCTCTTTAAAGTGAACTCTGGGGTAGAAACGAACCCATCTCACTCCTCTTTAAAGTTCTTTTTGGTAGAAACGAACCCATCTCAGTCCTCTTTTTAAAGTGAACTCTGGGGTAGGAAAGGACCCATCTCAGTCCTCTTTTAAAGTGAACTCTGGGGTAGAAACGAACCCATCTCAGTCCTCTTTAAAGTTCTTTTTGGTAGAAACGAACCCATCTCAGTCCTCTTTAAAGTTCTTTTTGGTAGAAACGAACCCATCTCAGTCCTCTTTAAAGTGAACTCTGGGGTAGAAACGAACCCATCTCAGTCCTCTTTAAAGTGAACTCTGGGGTAGAAACGAACCCATCTCAGTCCTCTTTAAAGTTCTTTTGGTAGAAACGAACCCATCTCAGTCCTCTTTAAAGTGAACTCTGGGGTAGAAACGAACCCATCTCAGTCCTCTTTAAAGTTCTTTTTGGTAGAAACGAACCCATCTCAGTCCTCTTTAAAGTGAACTCTGGGGTAGAAACTGGGGAACCCATCTCAGTCCTCTTTAAAGTTCTTTTGGTAGAAACGAACCCATCTCAGTCCTCTTTAAAGTGAACTCTGGGGTAGAAAAGGAACCCATCTCAGTCCTCTTTTTAAAGTGAACTCTGGGGTAGAAACAAACCCATCTCAGTCCTCTTTAAAGTGAACTCTGGGGTAGAAACGAACCCATCTCAGTCCTCTTTAAAGTGAACTCTGGGGTAGAAACGAACCCATCTCAGTCCTCTTTAAAGTGAACTCTGGGGTAGAAACGAACCCATCTCAGTCCTCTTTAAAGTGAACTCTGGGGTAGGAAAGGACCCATCTCAGTCCTCTTTAAAGTGAACTCTGGGGTAGAAACGAACCCATCTCAGTCCTCTTTTTAAAGTGAACTCTGGGGTAGGAAAGGACCCATCTCAGTCCTCTTTAACGTGAACTCTGGGGTAGAAACGAACCCATCTCAGTCCTCTTTAAAGTGAACTCTGGGGTAGAAACGAACCCATCTCAGTCCTCTTTAAAGTGAACTCTGGGGTAGAAACGAACCCATCTCAGTCCTCTTTAAAGTGAACTCTGGGGTAGAAACGAACCCATCTCAGTCCTCTTTAAAGTGAACTCTGGGGTAGAAACGAACCCATCTCAGTCCTCTTTAACGTGAACTGTAAAGTAGGTTCATATTTATGCACGTTCAAGTTTTCATTTTTTTCGTCTGTATTGTTTCTTTCAAAATAAACTATATTTAGCATCTTCAGGCATATTGTGTAAATCAAATGATACAAACCCCTAAAAATCAACTTTAATTCCAGGTTGTAAAGGCAACAAATAGTTAAAATGCCAGGGGGGTTGACAGTGCTGCTGCGACCTTTAAGGGCCAACCAACCCGTAACCCCATAACAGGCTCTGAATTAAAGATAGTCTTTAAAAAGATATGACTCTGTCTGAGAGGAACGAGCCAAGGGCTTAGAGGGTTTCAGACTGGGGTGGAGGTGACGGCATCATGACAGGACAGTGTGTGTGTGTGTGTGTGTGTGTGTGTGTGTGTGGTTTGGAGGTGACGGCATCATGACAGTGTGTGTGTGTGTGTGTGTGTGTATTAACAGTGAAAGTCAGAGAGTTATCTCGACCAAAGTTTCTCAGCCTTAAAAATTAAGGTCTCGTTCATGAAGGTATTTTTATGCCAAAATGATGGTTTTTCACCACAAACAGCAGCTCTGAATGGCAATTCCACTGTCTTCTCTGTAAACCCTGAATGGCAATTCAACTGTCTTCTCTTTACACTCTGAATGGCAATTCAACTGTCTTCTCTTTACACTCTGAATGGCAATTCAACTGTCTTCTCTTTACACTCTGAATGGCAATTCAACTGTCTTCTTTACACTCTGAATGGCAATTCAACTGTCTTCTTTACACTCTGAATGGCAATTCAACTGAATCAATTCCACTGTCTTCTCTTTACACTCTGAATGGCAATTCAACTGTCTTCTTTCTTTACACTCTGAATGGCAATTCAACTGTCTTCTCTTTACACTCTGAATGGCATTCAACTGTCTTCTCTTTACACTCTGAATGGCAATTCAACTGTCTTTACACTCTGAATGGCAATTCAACTGTCTTCTCTTTACACTCTGAATGGCAATTCTTTAAACTGAATGGCAATTCAACTGTCTTCTCTTTACACTCTGAATGGCAATTCCACTGTCTTCTCTTTACACTCTGAATGGCAATTCAACTGTCTTCTCTTTACACTCTGAATGGCAATTCCACTGTCTTCTCTCTGAATGGCAATTCCACTGTCTTCTCTTTAAACTCTGAATGGCAATTCCACTGTCTTCTCTTTAAACTCTGAATGGCAATTCCACTGTCTTCTCTTTACACTCTGAATGGCAATTCCACTGTCTCTGAATGGCAATTCCACTGTCTTCTCTTTACACTCTGAATGGCAATTCCACTGTCTTCTCTTTACACTCTGAATGGCAATTCCACTGTCTTCTCTTTACACTCTGAATGGCAATTCCACTGTCTTCTCTTTACACTCTGAATGGCAATTCCACTGTCTTGTGTATTACACTCTGAATGGCAATTCCACTGTCTTCTCTTTCTCTGAATGGCAATTCCACTGTCTTCTCTTTACACTCTGAATGGCAATTCCACTGTCTTCTCTTTACACTCTGAATGGCAATTCCACTGTCTTCTCTTTACACTCTGAATGGCAATTCCACTGTCTTCTCTTTACACTCTGAATGGCAATTCAACTGTCTTCTCTTTAAACCCTGAATGGCAATTCAACTGTCTTCTCTGTAAACTCTGAATGGCAATATCAACTGTCTTCTCTGTAAACCCTGAATGGCAATTCAATTCAACTGAATGTCTGTCTCTTTACACTCTGAATGGCAATTCAACTGTCTTCTCTTTACACTCTGAATGGCAATTCAACTGTCTTCTCTTTACACTCTGAATGGCAATTCAACTGTCTTCTCTTTACACTCTGAATGGCAATTCAACTGTCTTCTCTTTACACTCTGAATGGCAATTCAACTGTCTTCTCTTTACACTCTGAATGGCAATTCAACTGTCTTCTCTTTACACTCTGAATGGCAATTCAACTGTCTTCTCTTTACACTCTGAATGGCAATTCCACTGTCTTCTCTTTACACTCTGAATGGCAATTCAACTGTCTTCTCTTTACACTCTGAATGGCAATTCAACTGTCTTCTCTTTACACTCTGAATGGCAATTCAACTGTCTTCTCTTTACACTCTGAATGGCAATTCAACTGTCTTCTCTTTACACTCTCAAGCTGTGTGTGTTGTGTTAAATCCTTGTCTCTGTTTTCCAGAGGGATGTTCTGTCAGAGGGCAGAGAGGAGACTGATGACTCTGCCTTCGACATAGTGTCCCCTCTACCCCCAGGTTGGTCCCCACACACACCAAACACACTGTCTGCACTCACTATTCAGACTATTATAAAATATAGCTCTGTTTTCCAGAGGAAGCTGAGGTTCAACAGATGTTTCCATAATTAATATAGCTCTGTTTTCCAGAGGAAGCTGAGGTTCATCAGATGTTTCCATAATGACCATAATTAATGAAGCTCTGTTTTCCAGAGGAAGCTGAGGTTCATCAGATGTATCCATAATGACCATAATTAATGAAGCTCTGTTTTCCAGAGGAAGCTGAGGTTCATCAGATGTTTCCATAATGACCATAATTAATAAAGCTCTGTTTTCCAGAGGAAGCTGAGGTTCATCAGATGTTTCCATAATTAATATAGCTCTGTTTTCCAGAGGAAGCTGAGGTTCATCAGATGTTTCCATAATTAATAAAGCTCTGTTTTCCAGAGGAAGCTGAGGTTCATCAGATGTTTCCGTAATGACCATAATTAATATAGCTCTGTTTTCCAGAGGAAGCTGAGGTTCATCAGATGTTTCCATAATGACCATAATTAATAAAGCTCTGTTTTCCAGAGGAAGCTGAGGTTCATTAGATGTTTCCATAATTAATATAGCTCTGTTTTCCAGAGGAAGCTGAGGTTCATCAGATGTTTCCATAATGACCATAATTAATAAAGCTCTGTTTTCCAGAGGAAGCTGAGGTTCATCAGATGTTTCCATAATTAATATAGCTCTGTTTTCCAGAGGAAGCTGAGGTTCATCAGATGTTTCCATAATTAATATAGCTCTGTTTTCCAGAGGAAGCTGAGGTTCATCAGATGTTTCCATAATTAATATAGCTCTGTTTTCCAGAGGAAGCTGAGGTTCATCAGATGTTTCCAGTTCAGAAGGTAAAACACTTCTTCTTTGAAAAAAAATATTCCCTATTATAATTCTATAGTGTCACTTTTTTTTTCCTTGAGATTGAATGCATCCCAAATTATTCCCTATTATAGTGCACTACTTTACACCAGATTCCCTATTATATGGCACCATATTCCCTATTATAGTGCACTACTTTACACCAGAGCCCTATTATAGTGCACTACTTTACACCTATGGCACCCCTATTATAGTGCACTACTTTACACCAGAGCCCAATGGCACCATATTCCCTATTATAGTGCACTACTTTACACCATGGAGCCCTATTATGGCACTTTACACCAGATATGGCACCATATTCCCTATTATAGTGCACTACTTTACACCAGAGCCCAATGGCACCATATTCCCTATTATAGTGCACTACTTTACACCAGAGCCCAATGGCACCATATTCCCTATTATAGTGCACTACTTTACACCAGAGCCCAATGGCACCATATTCCCTATTATAGTGCACTACTTTACACCAGAGCCCAATGGCACCATATTCCCTATTATAGTGCACTACTTTACACCAGAGCCCAATGGCACCATATTCCCTATTATAGTGCACTACTTTACACCAGAGCCCAATGGCAACACCATATTCCCTATTATAGTGCACCTACTATTATAGTTACTTTACCAGAGCCCAATGGCACCATATTCCCTATTATAGTGCACTACTTTACACCAGAGCCCAATGGCACCATTATTCCCTATTATAGTGCACTACTATTTTACACCAGAGCCCAATGGCACCATATTCCCTATTATAGTGCACTACTTTACACCAGAGTCCAATGGCACCATATTCCCTATTATAGTGCACTACTTTACACCAGAGCCCAATGGCACCATATTCCCTATTATAGTGCACTACTTTACACCAGAGTCCAATGGCACCATATTCCCTATTATAGTGCACTACTTTACACCAGAGCCCAATGGCACCCTATTTCCTATATAGTGCACTACTTTACCAGAGCCCAATGGCACCCTATTCCCTATTATAGTGCACTACTTTACACCAGAGCCCAATGGCACCATATTCCCCATATTCCCTATTATAGTGCACTACTTTACAGAGCCCAATTACACCAGAGTCCAATGGCACCCTATTCCCTATTATAGTGCACTACTTTACACCAGAGCCCAATGGCACCCTATTCCCTATTATAGTGCACTACTTTACACCAGAGCCCAATGGCACCCTATTCCCTATTATAGTGCACTACTTTACACCAGAGCCCAATGGCACCCAATGGCAGAGCCCAATGGCACCCTATTCCCTATTATAGTGCACTACTTTACACCAGAGCCCAATGGCACCCACTATTCCCTATTATAGTGCACTACTTTACACCAGAGCCCACCATATTCCCTATTATATGGCAGAGCCCAATGGCCCATATTCCCTATTATAGTGCACCACTACTTTACACCAGAGCCCAATGGCACCATATTCCCTATTATAGTGCACTACTTTACACCAGAGCCCAATGGCACCATATTCCCTATTATAGTGCACTACTTTACACCAGAGTCCAATGGCACCCTATTCCCTATTATAGTGCACTACTTTACACCAGAGCCCTATGGCACCTTTACACCAGAGCCGCTATTCCCCCTATTATAGTGCACTATTCCCTATTATAGGCCATACTACTTTACACCAGAGCCCAATGGCACCATATTCCCTATTATAGTGCACTACTTTACACCAGAGCCCAATGGCACCTATTATAGTATTCCCTATTATAGTGCACTACTTTACACCAGAGCCCAATGGCACCCTATTCCCTATTATAGTGCACTACTTTACACCAGAGCCCAATGGCACCATATTCCCTATTATAGTGCACTACTTTACACCAGAGCCCAATGGCACCCTATTCCCCCTTTATTCCCTATTATAGTGCACTACTTTACACCAGAGCCCAATGGCACCATATTCCCTATTATAGTGCACTACTTTACACCAGAGTCCAATGGAACCCTATTCCCTATTATAGTGCACTACTTTACACCAGAGTCCAATGGCACCCTATTCCCTATTATAGTGCACTACTTTACACCAGAGCCCAATGGCACCATATTCCCTATTATAGTGCACTACTTTACACCAGAGCCCTATGGAACCCTATTCCCTATTATAGTGCACTACTTTACACCAGAGTCCAATGGCACCATATTCCCTATTATAGTGCACTACTTTACACCAGAGCCCAATGGCACCATATTCCCTATTATAGTGCACTACTTTACACCAGAGCCCAATGGCACCATATTCCCTATTATAGTGCACTACTTTACACCAGAGTCCAATGGCACCATATTCCCTATTATAGTGCACTACTTTACACCAGAGCCCTATGGAACCCTATTCCCTATTATAGTGCACTACATATTCCCTATTTTACACCAGAGCCCTATGGAACCCTATTCCCTATTATAGTGCACTTTACCAGAGTCCAATGGCACCATATTCCCTATTATTTACACCAGAGCCCAATGGCACCCTATTCCCTATTATAGTGCACTACTTTACACCAGAGCCCAATGGCACCCTATTCCCTATATAGTGCACTACTGTTGACCAGAGCCCTATGGAACCCTATTCCCTATATAGTGCACTACTTTAGACCAGAGCACTATGGCACCCTATTCCCTATATATAGTGCACTACTTTAGACCAGAGCCCTATTCCCTATATAGTGCACTACTTTAGACCAGAGCCCTATTCCCTATTTAGTGCACTACTTTAGACCAGAGCCCTATTCCCTATATAGTGCACTACTTTAGACCAAAGCCCTATTCCCTATCTAGTGCACTACTTTAGACCAGAGCCCTATTCCCTATATAGTGCACTACCTTAGACCAGAGCCCTATTCCCTATATAGTGCACTACTTTAGACCAGAGCTAGGGTTGAAGAATTAGGCTACTGCTCTCTGTACCCTTTGTCTCATTGTCTCTCTGACCTACACCAGAGCCCTATTCCCTATATAGTGGTACTACTATAGACCAGAGCCCTATTCCCTATATAGTGGTACTACTTTAGACCAGAGCCCTATTCCCTATATAGTGGTACTACTATAGACCAGAGCCCTATTCCCTATATAGTGGTACTACTATAGACCAGAGCCCTATTCCCTATATAGTGGTACTACTATAGACCAGAGCCCTATTCCCTATATAGTGGCCCTATTCCTATATAGTGGTGCTACTATAGACCAGAGCCCTATTCCCTATATAGTGGTACTACTATAGACCAGAGCCCTATTCCCTATATAGTGGTACTACTATAGACCAGAGCCCTATTCCCTATATAGTGGTACTACTATAGACCAGAGCCCTATTCCCTATATAGTGGTACTACTATAGACCAGAGCCCTATTCCCTATATAGTGGTACTACTATAGACCAGAGCCCTATTCCCTATATAGTGGTACTACTATAGACCAGAGCCCTATTCCCTATATAGTGGTACTACTATAGACCAGAGCCCTATTCCCTATATAGTGGTACTACTATAGACCAGAGCCCTATTCCCTATATAGTGGTACTACTATAGACCAGAGACCTATTCCCTATATAGTGGTACTACTATAGACCAGAGCCCTATTCCCTATATAGTGGTACTACTATAGACCAGAGCCCTATTCCCTATATAGTGGTACTACTATAGACCAGAGACCTATTCCCTATATAGTTCACTACTTTAAATTGTCGACTTTTGCCTCCAAAAAAAAGGAGGCAAAAAAATCCCACTGCAAAATAATGATGTTTATCCATTGACGGAAGTACCAGTCACTGTACAAAAATACATTGGACTGTCATACTTATTGGTCTATAGCTTAATTTACATAATATAGTGTGTATTTTAGTTAGTCATCATGTATCTTATTTATTCAACACAACTATCACATTGTATTTGTCACCTGTATCGAATACAACCGGTGTTTCACCTTACAGTGACTTACAAGCCCTTAACCAACAAGGCAGTTTTAAGAAAACATATTTACTATATGAACTAACGAGTCAATGTGATGGTGGTACAGGTTAGTGGAGGTAATTGAGGTAATATGTAGGTAGAGTTAGTGACTATGTATAGGTAATAAACAGAGCTACAGATGGGGGTACAGGTTAGTGGAGGTAATATGTAGGTAGAGTTAGTGACTATGTATAGGTAATAAACAGAGCTACAGATGGGGGTACAGGTTAGTGGAGGTAATTGAGGTAATATGTAGGTAGAGTTAGTGACTATGTATAGGTAATAAACAGAGCTACAGATGGGGGTACAGGTTAGTGGAGGTAATTGAGGTAATATGTAGGTAGAGTTAGTGACTATGTATAGGTAATAAACAGAGCTACAGATGGGGGAACAGGTTAGTGGAGGTAATATGTAGGTAGAGTTAGTGACTATGTATAGGTAATAAACAGAGCTACAGATGGGGGTACAGGTTAGTGGAGGTAATATGTAGGTAGAGTTAGTGACTATGTATAGGTAATAAACAGAGCTACAGATGGGGGAACAGGTTAGTGGAGGTAATATGTAGGTAGAGTTAGTGACTAGGTATAGGTAATAAACAGAGCTACAGATGGGGTACAGGTTAGTGGAGGTTATATGTAGGTAGAGTTAGTGACTATGTATAGGTAATAAACAGAGCTGCAGATGGGGGAACAGGTTAGTGGAGGTAATATGTAGGTAGAGTTAGTGACTATGTATAGGTAATAAACAGAGCTACAGATGGGGGAACAGGTTAGTGGAGGTAATATGTAGGTAGAGTTAGTGACTATGTATAGGTAATAAACAGAGCTACAGATGGGGGTACAGGTTAGTGGAGGTAATATGTAGGTAGAGTTAGGGACTATGTATAGGTAATAAACAGAGCTACAGATGGGGGAACAGGTTAGTGGAGGTAATATATAGGTAGAGTTAGTGACTATGTATAGGTAATAAACAGAGCTACAGATGGGGGTACAGGTTAGTGGAGGTAATATGTAGGTAGAGTTAGTGACTATGTATAGGTAATAAACAGAGCTACAGATGGGGGTACAGGTTAGTGGAGGTAAAATGTAGGTAGAGTTAGGGACTATGTATAGGTAATAAACAGAGCTACAGATGGGGGTACAGGTTAGTGGAGGTAATATGTAGGTAGAGTTAGGGACTATGTATAGGTAATAAACAGAGCTACAGATGGGGGTACAGGTTAGTGGAGGTAATTGAGGTAATATGTAGGTAGAGTTAGTGACTATGTATAGGTAATAAACAGAGCTACAGATGGGGGTACAGGTTAGTGGAGGTAATATGTAGGTAGAGTTAGGGACTATGTATAGGTAATAAACAGAGCTACAGATGGGGGTACAGGTTAGTGGAGGTAATTGAGGTAATATGTAGGTAGAGTTAGGGACTATGTATAGGTAATAAACAGAGCTGCAGATGGGGAACAGGTTAGTGGAGGTAATATGTAGGTAGAGTTAGTGACTATGTATAGGTAATAAACAGAGCTGCAGATGGGGGAACAGGTTAGTGGAGGTAATATGTAGGTAGAGTTAGTGACTATGTATAGGTAATAAACAGAGCTGCAGATGGGGGTACAGGTTAGTGGAGGTAATATGTAGGTAGAGTTAGTGACTATGTATAGGTAATAAACAGAGCTACAGATGGGGGAACAGGTTAGTGGAGGTAATATGTAGGTAGAGTTAGGGACTATGTATAGGTAATAAACAGAGCTACAGATGGGGGTACAGGTTAGTGGAGGTAATTGAGGTAATATGTAGGTAGAGTTAGTGACTATGTATAGGTAATAAACAGAGCTACAGATGGGGGAACAGGTTAGTGGAGGTAATATGTAGGTAGAGTTAGTGACTATGTATAGGTAATAAACAGAGCTACAGATGGGGGAACAGGTTAGTGGAGGTAATATGTAGGTAGAGTTAGTGACTATGTATAGGTAATAAACAGAGCTACAGATGGGGGTACAGGTTAGTGGAGGTAATATGTAGGTAGAGTTAGGGACTATGTATAGGTAATAAACAGAGCTACAGATGGGGTACAGGTTAGTGGAGGTAATATGTAGGTAGAGTTAGGACTATGTATAGGTAATAAACAGAGCTACAGATGGGGGTACAGGTTAGTGGAGGTAATATGTAGGTAGAGTTAGTGACTATGTATAGGTAATAAACAGAGCTACAGATGGGGGTACAAGGTTAGTGACTATGTATAGGTAATAAACAGAGCTACAGTAATTGGAGGTAATATGTAGGTAGAGTTAGTGACTATGTATAGGTAATAAACAGAGCTACAGATGGGGGAACAGGTTAGTGGAGGTAATATGTAGGTAGAGTTAGTGACTATGTATAGGTAATAAACAGAGCTACAGATGGGGGTACAGGTTAGTGGAGGTAATATGTAGGTAGAGTTAGTGACTATGTATAGGTAATAAACAGAGCTACAGATGGGGTACAGGTTAGTGGAGGTAATATGTAGGTAGAGTTAGTGACTATGTATAGGTAATAAACAGAGCTACAGATGGGGGTACAGGTTAGTGGAGGTAATTGAGGTAATATGTAGGTAGAGTTAGTGACTATGTATAGGTAATAAACAGAGCTACAGATGGGGGTACAGGTTAGTGGAGGTAATATGTAGGTAGAGTTAGTGACTATGTATAGGTAATAAACAGAGCTACAGATGGGGGTACAGGTTAGTGGAGGTAATATGTAGGTAGAGTTAGTGACTATGTATAGGTAATAAACAGAGCTACAGATGGGGGTACAGGTTAGTGGAGGTAATATGTAGGTAGAGTTAGTGACTATGTATAGGTAATAAACAGAGCTACAGATGGGGGTACAGGTTAGTGGAGGTAATTGAGGTAATATGTAGGTAGAGTTAGTGACTATGTATAGGTAATAAACAGAGCTACAGATGGGGGTACAGGTTAGTGGAGGTAATATGTAGGTAGAGTTAGTGACTATGTATAGGTAATAAACAGAGCTACAGATGGGGGTACAGGTTAGTGGAGGTAATATGTAGGTAGAGTTAGTGACTATGTATAGGTAATAAACAGAGCTACAGATGGGGGTACAGGTTAGTGGAGGTAATATGTAGGTAGAGTTAGTGACTATGTATAGGTAATAAACAGAGCTACAGATGGGGGTACAGGTTAGTGGAGGTAATATAATATGTAGGTAGAGTTAGTGACTATGTATAGGTAATAACAGAGCTACAGATGGGGGTACAGGTTAGTGGAGGTAATATGTAGGTAGAGTTAGTGACTAGGTATAGGTAATAAACAGAGCTACAGATGGGGGTTCAGGTTAGTGGAGGTAATATGTAGGTAGAGTTAGTGACTATGTATAGGTAATAAACAGAGCTACAGATGGGGTACAGGTTAGTGGAGGTAATATGTAGGTAGAGTTAGTGACTATGTATAGGTAATAAACAGAGCTACAGATGGGATACAGGTTAGTGGAGGTAATATGTAGGTAGAGTTAGTGACTATGTATAGGTAATAAACAGAGCTACAGATGGGGGTACAGGTTAGTGGAGGTAATATGTAGGTAGAGTTAGTGACTAGGTATAGGTAATAAACAGAGCTACAGATGGGGTACAGGTTAGTGGAGGTTAGTGGAGGTAATATGTAGGTAGAGTTAGTGACTATGTATAGGTAATAAACAGAGCTACAGATGGGGGTACAGGTTAGTGGAGGTAATATGTAGGTAGAGTTAGTGACTATGTATAGGTAATAAACAGAGCTACAGATGGGGGTACAGGTTAGTGGAGGTAATATGTAGGTAGAGTTAGTGACTATGTATAGGTAATAAACAGAGCTACAGATGGGGGGGTACAGGTTAGTGGAGGTAATATGTAGGTAGAGTTAGTGACTATGTATAGGTAATAAACAGAGCTACAGATGGGGGTACAGGTTAGTGGAGGTAATATGTAGGTAGAGTTAGTGACTATGTATAGGTAATAAACAGAGCTACAGATGGGGGTACAGGTTAGTGGAGGTAATATGTAGGTAGAGTTAGTGACTATGTATAGGTAATAAACAGAGCTACAGATGGGGGTACAGGTTAGTGGAGGTAATATGTAGGTAGAGTTAGTGACTATGTATAGGTAATAAACAGAGCTACAGATGGGGGGTACAGGTTAGTGGAGGTGTGAGGTAATATGTAGGTAGAGTTAGTGACTATGTATAGGTAATAAACAGAGCTACAGATGGGGGTACAGGTTAGTGGAGGTAATATGTAGGTAGAGTTAGTGACTATGTATAGGTAATAAACAGAGCTACAGATGGGGGTACAGGTTAGTGGAGGTAATATGTAGGTAGAGTTAGTGACTATGTATAGGTAATAAACAGAGCTACAGATGGGGGTACAGGTTAGTGGAGGTAATATGTAGGTAGAGTTAGTGACTATGTATAGGTAATAAACAGAGCTACAGATGGGGGTACAGGTTAGTGGAGGTAATATGTAGGTAGAGTTAGTGACTATGTATAGGTAATAAACAGAGCTACAGATGGGGGTACAGGTTAGTGGAGGTAATATGTAGGTAGAGTTAGTGACTATGTATAGGTAATAAACAGAGCTACAGATGGGGGTACAGGTTAGTGGAGGTAATATGTAGGTAGAGTTAGTGACTATGTATAGGTAATAAACAGAGCTACAGATGGGGGTACAGGTTAGTGGAGGTAATTGAGGTAATATGTAGGTAGAGTTAGTGACTATGTATAGGTAATAAACAGAGCTACAGATGGGGGTACAGGTTAGTGGAGGTAATATGTAGGTAGAGTTAGTGACTATGTATAGGTAATAAACAGAGCTACAGATGGGGGAACAGGTTAGTGGAGGTAATATGTAGGTAGAGTTAGTGACTATGTATAGGTAATAAACAGAGCTACAGATGGGGGTACAGGTTAGTGGAGGTAATTGAGGTAATATGTAGGTAGAGTTAGTGACTATGTATAGGTAATAAACAGAGCTACAGATGGGGGTACAGGTTAGTGGAGGTAATATGTAGGTAGAGTTAGTGACTATGTATAGGTAATAAACAGAGCTACAGATGGGGTACAGGTTAGTGGAGGTTATATGTAGGTAGAGTTAGTGACTATGTATAGGTAATAAACAGAGCTACAGATGGGGGTACAGGTTAGTGGAGGTAATATGTAGGTAGAGTTAGTGACTATGTATAGGTAATAAACAGAGCCACAGATGGGGGTACAGGTTAGTGGAGGTAATATGTAGGTAGAGTTAGTGACTATGTATAGGTAATAAACAGAGCTACAGATGGGGGTACAGGTTAGTGGTGGAGGTAATATGTAGGTAGAGTTAGTGACTATGTATAGGTAATAAACAGAGCTACAGATGGGGGAACAGGTTAGTGGAGGTAATATGTAGGTAGAGTTAGTGACTATGTATAGGTAATAAACAGAGCTACAGATGGGGGTACAGGTTAGTGGAGGTAATATGTAGGTAGAGTTAGTGACTATGTATAGGTAATAAACAGAGCTACAGATGGGGGAACAGGTTAGTGGAGGTAATATGTAGGTAGAGTTAGTGACTATGTATAGGTAATAAACAGAGCTACAGATGGGGGAACAGGTTAGTTAGTAATTGAGGTAATATGTAGGTAGAGTTAGTGACTATGTATAGGTAATAAACAGAGCTACAGATGGGGGTACAGGTTAGTGGAGGTGAGGTAATATGTAGGTAGAGTTAGTGACTATGTATAGGTAATAAACAGAGCTACAGATGGGGGGTACAGGTTAGTGGAGGTAATATGTAGGTAGAGTTAGTGACTATGTATAGGTAATAAACAGAGCTACAGATGGGGGTACAGGTTAGTGGAGGTAATATGTAGGTAGAGTTAGTGACTATGTATAGGTAATAAACAGAGCTACAGATGGGGGTACAGGTTAGTGGAGGTAATATGTAGGTAGAGTTAGTGACTATGTATAGGTAATAAACAGAGCTACAGATGGGGGTACAGGTTAGTGGAGGTAATGAGGTAGGTAGAGTTAGTGACTATGTATAGGTAATAAACAGAGCTACAGATGGGGGGTACAGGGGAACAGGTTAGTGGTATAGGTAATAAACAGAGCTACAGATGGGGTACAGGTTAGTGAGGTAGAGTTAGTGTATAGGTAATAAACAGAGCTACAGATGGGGGTACAGGTTAGTGGAGGTGAATATGTAGGTAGAGTTAGTGACTATGTATAGGTAATAAACAGAGCTACAGATGGGGGTACAGGTTAGTGGAGGTAATATGTAGGTAGAGTTAGTGACTATGTATAGGTAATAAACAGAGCTACAGATGGGGGTACAGGTTAGTGGAGGTAATATGTAGGTAGAGTTAGTGACTATGTATAGGTAATAAACAGAGCTACAGATGGGGGTACAGGTTAGGTTAGTGGAGGTAATATGTAGGTAGAGTTAGTGACTATGTATAGGTAATAAACAGAGCTACAGATGGGGGTACAGGTTAGTGGAGGTAATATGTAGGTAGAGTTAGTGACTATGTATAGGTAATAAACAGAGCTACAGATGGGGGTACAGGTTAGTGGAGGTAATATGTAGGTAGAGTTAGTGACTATGTATAGGTAATAAACAGAGCTACAGATGGGGGTACAGGTTAGTGGAGGTAATATGTAGGTAGAGTTAGTGACTATGTATAGGTAATAAACAGAGCTACAGATGGGGGTACAGGTTAGTGGAGTAATATGTAGGTAGAGTTAGTGACTATGTATAGGTAATAAACAGAGCTACAGATGGGGGTACAGGTTAGTGGAGGTAATATGTAGGTAGAGTTAGTGACTATGTATAGGTAATAAACAGAGCTACAGATGGGGGAACAGGTTAGTGGAGGTAATATGTAGGTAGAGTTAGTGACTATGTATAGGTAATAAACAGAGCTACAGATGGGGGTACAGGTTAGGAGTAATTGTAATATGTAGGTAGAGTTAGTGACTATGTATAGGTAATAAACAGAGCTACAGATGGGGGAACAGGTTAGTGGAGGTAATGAGGTAATATGTAGGTAGAGTTAGTGACTATGTATAGGTAATAAACAGAGCTACAGATGGGGGTACAGGTTAGTGGAGGTAATATGTAGGTAGAGTTAGTGACTATGTATAGGTAATAAACAGAGCTACAGATGGGGGAACAGGTTAGTGGAGGTAATATGTAGGTAGAGTTAGTGACTATGTATAGGTAATAAACAGAGCTACAGATGGGGGTACAGGTTAGTGGAGGTAATATGTAGGTAGAGTTAGTGACTATGTATAGGTAATAAACAGAGCTACAGATGGGGGTACAGGTTAGTGGAGGTAATATGTAGGTAGAGTTAGTGACTATGTATAGGTAATAAACAGAGCTACAGATGGGGGTACAGGTTAGTGGAGGTAATATGTAGGTAGAGTTAGTGACTATGTATAGGTAATAAACAGAGCTACAGATGGGGGTACAGGTTAGTGGAGGTAATATGTAGGTAGAGTTAGTGACTATGTATAGGTAATAAACAGAGCTACAGATGGGGGTACAGGTTAGTGGAGGTAATATGTAGGTAGAGTTAGTGACTATGTATAGGTAATAAACAGAGCTACAGATGGGGGGGGTACAGGTTAGTGGAGGTAACAGATGAGGTAATATGTAGGTAGAGTTAGTGACTATGTATAGGTAATAAACAGAGCTACAGATGGGGTACAGGTTAGTGGAGGTAATATGTAGGTAGAGTTAGTGACTATGTATAGGTAATAAACAGAGCTACAGATGGGGGTACAGGTTAGTGGAGGTAATATGTAATATGTAGGTAGAGTTAGTGACTATGTATAGGTAATAAACAGAGCTACAGATGGGGGTACAGGTTAGTGGAGGTAATATGTAGGTAGAGTTAGTGACTATGTATAGGTAATAAACAGAGCTACAGATGGGGGTACAGGTTAGTGGAGGTAATATGTAGGTAGAGTTAGTGACTATGTATAGGTAATAAACAGAGCTACAGATGGGGGTACAGGTTAGTGGAGGTAATATGTAGGTAGAGTTAGTGACTATGTATAGGTAATAAACAGAGCTACAGATGGGGGTACAGGTTAGTGGAGGTAATATGTAGGTAGAGTTAGTGACTATGTATAGGTAATAAACAGAGCTACAGATGGGGGTACAGGTTAGTGGAGGTAATATGTAGGTAGAGTTAGTGACTATGTATAGGTAATAAACAGAGCTACAGATGGGTACAGGTTAGTGGAGGTAATATGTAGGTAGAGTTAGTGACTATGTATAGGTAATAAACAGAGCTACAGATGGGGTACAGGTTAGTGGAGGTAATATGTAGGTAGAGTTAGTGACTATGTATAGGTAATAAACAGAGCTACAGATGGGGGTACAGGTTAGTGGAGTAATTGAGGTAATATGTAGGTAGAGTTAGTGACTATGTATAGGTAATAAACAGAGCTACAGATGGGGGTACAGGTTAGTGGAGGTAATATGTAGGTAGAGTTAGTGACTATGTATAGGTAATAAACAGAGCTACAGATGGGGTACACAGGTTAGTGGAGGTAATATGTAGGTAGAGTTAGTGACTATGTATAGGTAATAAACAGAGCTACAGATGGGGGTACAGGTTAGTGGAGGTAATATGTAGGTAGAGTTAGTGACTATGTATAGGTAATAAACAGAGCTACAGATGGGGGTACAGGTTAGTGGAGGTAATTGAGGTGAGGTATATGTAGGTAGAGTTAGTGACTATGTATAGGTAATAAACAGAGCTACAGATGGGGGTACAGGTTAGTGGAGGTAATATGTAGGTAGAGTTAGTGACTATGTATAGGTAATAAACAGAGCTACAGGGGGGGTACAGGTTAGTGGAGGTAATTGAGGTAATATGTAGGTAGAGTTAGTGACTATGTATAGGTAATAAACAGAGCTACAGATGGGGGTACAGGTTAGTGGAGGTAATATGTAGGTAGAGTTAGTGACTATGTATAGGTAATAAACAGAGCTACAGATGGGGGTACAGGTTAGTGGAGGTAATTGAGGTAATATGTAGGTAGAGTTAGTGACTATGTATAGGTAATAAACAGAGCTACAGATGGGGGTACAGGTTAGTGGAGGTAATTGAGGTAATATGTAGGTAGAGTTAGTGACTATGTATAGGTAATAAACAGAGCTACAGATGGGGGTACAGGTTAGTGGAGGTAATTGAGGTAATATGTAGGTAGAGTTAGTGACTATGTATAGGTAATAAACAGAGCTACAGATGGGGGTACAGGTTAGTGGAGGTAATATGTAGGTAGAGTTAGTGACTATGTATAGGTAATAAACAGAGCTACAGATGGGGGTACAGGTTAGTGGAGGTAATATGTAGGTAGAGTTAGTGACTATGTATAGGTAATAAACAGAGCTACAGATGGGGTACAGGTTAGTGGAGGTAATATGTAGGTAGAGTTAGTGACTATGTATAGGTAATAAACAGAGCTACAGATGGGGGTACAGGTTAGTGGAGGTAATTGAGGTAATATGTAGGTAGAGTTAGTGACTATGTATAGGTAATAAACAGAGCTACAGATGGGGGAACAGGTTAGTGGAGGTAATTGAGGTAATATGTAGGTAGAGTTAGTGACTATGTATAGGTAATAAACAGAGCTACAGATGGGGTACAGGTTAGTGGAGGTAATATGTTGGTAGAGTTAGTGACTATGTATAGGTAATAAACAGAGCTACAGATGGGATACAGGTTAGTGGAGGTAATATGTAGGTAGAGTTAGTGACTATGTATAGGTAATAACAAACAGAGCTGACAGATAGGGGGGTACAGGTTAGTGGAGGTAATATGTAGGTAGAGTTAGTGACTATGTATAGGTAATAAACAGAGCTACAGATGGGGGTACAGGTTAGTGGTGAGGTAATATGTAGGTAGAGTTAGTGACTATGTATAGGTAATAAACAGAGCTACAGATGGGGGTACAGGTTAGTGGAGGTAATATGTAGGTAGAGTTAGTGACTATGTATAGGTAATAAACAGAGCTACAGATGGGGGTACAGGTTAGTGGAGGTAATATGTAGGTAGAGTTAGTGACTATGTATAGGTAATAAACAGAGCTACAGATGGGGAACAGGTTAGTGGAGGTAATATGTAGGTAGAGTTAGTGACTATGTATAGGTAATAAACAGAGCTACAGATGGGGGTACAGGTTAGTGGAGGTAATTGAGGTAATATGTAGGTAGAGTTAGTGACTATGTATAGGTAATAAACAGAGCTACAGATGGGGTACAGGTTAGTGGAGGTAATATGTTGGTAGAGTTAGTGACTATGTATAGGTAATAAACAGAGCTACAGATGGGATACAGGTTAGTGGAGGTAATATGTAGGTAGAGTTAGTGACTATGTATAGGTAATAAACAGAGCTACAGATGGGGGTACAGGTTAGTGGAGGTAATTGAGGTAATATGTAGGTAGAGTTAGTGACTATGTATAGGTAATAAACAGAGCTACAGATACAGGGGGGGTAACAGGTTAGTGACTATGTATAGGTAATAAACAGAGCTACAGATGAGGTAATATAATATGGTAGAGTTAGTGACTATGTATAGGTAATAAACAGAGCTACAGATGGGGGTACAGGTTAGTGGAGGTAATTGAGGTAATATGTAGGTAGAGTTAGTGACTATGTATAGGTAATAAACAGAGCTACAGATGGGGGGTACAGGTTAGTGGAGGTAATATGTAGGTAGAGTTAGTGACTATGTATAGGTAATAAACAGAGCTACAGATGGGGGAACAGGTTAGTGGAGGTAATATGTAGGTAGAGTTAGTGACTATGTATAGGTAATAAACAGAGCTACAGATGGGGGTACAGGTTAGTGGAGGTAATATGTAGGTAGAGTTAGTGACTATGTATAGGTAATAAACAGAGCTACAGATGGGGGTACAGGTTAGTGGAGGTAATATGTAGGTAGAGTTAGTGACTATGTATAGGTAATAAACAGAGCTACAGATGGGGGAACAGGTTAGTGGAGGTAATATGTAGGTAGAGTTAGTGACTATGTATAGGTAATAAACAGAGCTACAGATGGGGGTACAGGTTAGTGGAGGTGAATATGTAGGTAGAGTTAGTGACTATGTATAGGTAATAAACAGAGCTACAGATGGGGGGGTTACAGGTTAGTGGAGGTAATATGTAGGTAGAGTTAGTGACTATGTATAGGTAATAAACAGAGCTACAGATGGGGTACAGGTTAGTAGTGGGAGGTATGTAGGTAGAGTTAGTGACTATGTATAGGTAATAAACAGAGCTACAGATGGGGGTACAGGTTAGTGGAGGTAATATGTAGGTAGAGTTAGTGACTATGTATAGGTAATAAACAGAGCTACAGATGGGGGTACAGGTTAGTGGAGGTAGTGAGGTAATATGTAGGTAGAGTTAGTGACTATGTATAGGTAATAAACAGAGCTACAGATGGGGGTACAGGTTAGTAGTGTGAGGTAATATGTAGGTAGAGTTAGTGACTATGTATAGGTAATAAACAGAGCTACAGATGGGGGAACAGGTTAGTGGAGGTAGTGAGGTAATATGTAGGTAGAGTTAGTGACTATGTATAGGTAATAAACAGAGCTACAGATGGGGGTACAGGTTAGTGGAGGTAATATGTAGGTAGAGTTAGTGACTATGTATAGGTAATAAACAGAGCTACAGATGGGGGTACAGGTTAGTGGAGGTAATGAGGTAATATGTAGGTAGAGTTAGTGACTATGTATAGGTAATAAACAGAGCTACAGATGGGGGTACAGGTTAGTGGAGGTAATATGTAGGTAGAGTTAGTGACTATGTATAGGTAATAAACAGAGCTACAGATGGGGGTACAGGTTAGTGGAGGTAATTGAGGTAATATGTAGGTAGAGTTAGTGACTATGTATAGGTAATAAACAGAGCTACAGATGGGGGTACAGGTTAGTGGAGGTAATATGTAGGTAGAGTTAGTGACTATGTATAGGTAATAAACAGAGCTACAGATGGGGGTACAGGTTAGTGGAGGTAATTGAGGTAATATGTAGGTAGAGTTAGTGACTATGTATAGGTAATAAACAGAGCTACAGATGGGGGTACAGGTTAGTGGAGGTAATATGTAGGTAGAGTTAGTGACTATGTATAGGTAATAAACAGAGCTACAGATGGGGGTACAGGTTAGTGGAGGTAATATGTAGGTAGAGTTAGTGACTATGTATAGGTAATAAACAGAGCTACAGATGGGGGTACAGGTTAGTGGAGGTAATATGTAGGTAGAGTTAGTGACTATGTATAGGTAATAAACAGAGCTACAGATGGGGGTACAGGTTAGTGGAGGTAATATGTAGGTAGAGTTAGTGACTATGTATAGGTAATAAACAGAGCTACAGATGGGGGGTACAGGTTAGTGGAGGTAATATGTAGGTAGAGTTAGTGACTATGTATAGGTAATAAACAGAGCTACAGATGGGGGTACAGGTTAGTGGAGGTAATATGTAGGTAGAGTTAGTGACTATGTATAGGTAATAAACAGAGCTACAGATGGGGGTACAGGTTAGTGGAGGTAATATGTAGGTAGAGTTAGTGACTATGTATAGGTAATAAACAGAGCTACAGATGGGGGTACAGGTTAGTGGAGGTAATATGTAGGTAGAGTTAGGGACTATGTATAGGTAATAAACAGAGCTACAGATGGGGGTACAGGTTAGTGGAGGTAATATGTAGGTAGAGTTAGTGACTATGTATAGGTAATAAACAGAGCTACAGATGGGGGAACAGGTTAGTGGAGGTAATATGTAGGTAGAGTTAGTGACTATGTATAGGTAATAAACAGAGCTGCAGATGGGGGTACAGGTTAGTGGAGGTAATTGAGGTAATATGTAGGTAGAGTTAGTGACTATGTATAGGTAATAAACAGAGCTACAGATGGGGGTACAGGTTAGTGTAATTGAGGTAATATGTAGGTAGAGTTAGTGACTATGTATAGGTAATAAACAGAGCTACAGATGGGGGTACAGGTTAGTACTGAGGTAATATGTAGGTAGAGTTAGTGACTATGTATAGGTAATAAACAGAGCTACAGATGGGGGTACAGGTTAGTGGAGGTAATATGTAGGTAGAGTTAGTGACTATGTATAGGTAATAAACAGAGCTACAGATGGGGGTACAGGTTAGTGGAGGTAATATGTAGGTAGAGTTAGGGACTATGTATAGGTAATAAACAGAGCTACAGATGGGGTACAGGTTAGTGGAGGTTATATGTAGGTAGAGTTAGTGACTATGTATAGGTAATAAACAGAGCTGCAGATGGGGGAACAGGTTAGTGGAGGTAATATGTAGGTAGAGTTAGTGACTATGTATAGGTAATAAACAGAGCTACAGATGGGGGTACAGGTTAGTGGAGGTAATATGTAGGTAGAGTTAGTGACTATGTATAGGTAATAAACAGAGCTACAGATGGGGGTACAGGTTAGTGGAGGTAATATGTAGGTAGAGTTAGTGACTATGTATAGGTAATAAACAGAGCTACAGATGGGGTACAGGTTAGTGGAGGTAATATGTAGGTAGAGTTAGTGACTATGTATAGGTAATAAACAGAGCTACAGATGGGGGACAGGTTAGTGGAGGTAATATGTAGGTAGAGTTAGTGACTATGTATAGGTAATAAACAGAGCTACAGATGGGGGTACAGGTTAGTGGAGGTAATATGTAGGTAGAGTTAGTGACTATGTATAGGTAATAAACAGAGCTACAGATGGGGGTACAGGTTAGTAGTGAGGTAATATGTAGGTAGAGTTAGTGACTATGTATAGGTAATAAACAGAGCTACAGATGGGGGTACAGGTTAGTGGAGGTAATATGTAGGTAGAGTTAGTGACTATGTATAGGTAATAAACAGAGCTACAGATGGGGGAACAGGTTAGTGGAGGTAATATGTAGGTAGAGTTAGTGACTATGTATAGGTAATAAACAGAGCTACAGATGGGGAACAGGTTAGTGGAGGTAATTGAGGTAATATGTAGGTAGAGTTAGTGACTATGTATAGGTAATAAACAGAGCTACAGATGGGGGTACAGGTTAGTGGAGGTAATATGTAGGTAGAGTTAGTGACTATGTATAGGTAATAAACAGAGCTACAGATGGGGGTACAGGTTAGTGGAGGTAATATGTAGGTAGAGTTAGTGACTATGTATAGGTAATAAACAGAGCTACAGATGGGGTACAGGTTAGTGGAGGTAATATGTAGGTAGAGTTAGTGACTATGTATAGGTAATAAACAGAGCTACAGATGGGGGGTACAGGTTAGTGGAGGTAATATGTAGGTAGAGTTAGTGACTAGGTATAGGTAATAAACAGAGCTACAGATGGGGGTACAGGTTAGTGGAGGTAATATGTAGGTAGAGTTAGTGACTATGTATAGGTAATAAACAGAGCTACAGATGGGGTACAGGTTAGTGGAGGTAATATGTAGGTAGAGTTAGTGACTATGTATAGGTAATAAACAGAGCTACAGATGGGGGAACAGGTTAGTGGAGGTAATATGTAGGTAGAGTTAGTGACTATGTATAGGTAATAAACAGAGCTACAGATGGGGGTACAGGTTAGTGGAGGTAATTGAGGTAATATGTAGGTAGAGTTAGTGACTATGTATAGGTAATAAACAGAGCTACAGATGGGGGTACAGGTTAGTGGAGGTAATATGTAGGTAGAGTTAGTGACTATGTATAGGTAATAAACAGAGCTACAGATGGGGGTACAGGTTAGTGGAGGTAGTGAGGTAATATGTAGGTAGAGTTAGTGACTATGTATAGGTAATAAACAGAGCTACAGATGGGGGTACAGGTTAGTGGATTGGTAATATGTAGGTAGAGTTAGTGACTATGTATAGGTAATAAACAGAGCTACAGATGGGGGTACAGGTTAGTGGAGGTTAGTGGAGGTAATATGTAGGTAGAGTTAGTGACTATGTATAGGTAATAAACAGAGCTACAGATGGGGGTACAGGTTAGTGGAGGTAATAGGTAATATGTAGGTAGAGTTAGTGACTATGTATAGGTAATAAACAGAGCTACAGATGGGGGTACAGGTTAGTGGAGGTAATATGTAGGTAGAGTTAGTGACTAGGTATAGGTAATAAACAGAGCTACAGATGGGGGTACAGGTTAGTGGAGGTAATATGTAGGTAGAGTTAGTGACTATGTATAGGTAATAAACAGAGCTACAGATGGGGTACAGGTTAGTGGAGGTTATATGTAGGTAGAGTTAGTGACTATGTATAGGTAATAAACAGAGCTACAGATGGGGGTACAGGTTAGTGGAGTGAGGTAATATGTAGGTAGAGTTAGTGACTATGTATAGGTAATAAACAGAGCTACAGATGGGGGTACAGGTTAGTGGAGGTAATATGTAGGTAGAGTTAGTGACTATGTATAGGTAATAAACAGAGCTACAGATGGGGGTACAGGTTAGTGGAGGTAATATGTAGGTAGAGTTAGTGACTATGTATAGGTAATAAACAGAGCTACAGATGGGGGTACAGGTTAGTGGAGTGGTAATATGTAGGTAGAGTTAGTGACTATGTATAGGTAATAAACAGAGCTACAGATGGGGGTACAGGTTAGTGGAGGTAATATGTAGGTAGAGTTAGTGACTATGTATAGGTAATAAACAGAGCTACAGATGGGGGGTACAGGTTAGTGGAGGTAATATGTAGGTAGAGTTAGTGACTATGTATAGGTAATAAACAGAGCTACAGATGGGGGTACAGGTTAGTGGAGGTAATATGTAGGTAGAGTTAGTGACTATGTATAGGTAATAAACAGAGCTACAGATGGGGGTACAGGTTAGTGGAGGTAATATGTAGGTAGAGTTAGTGACTATGTATAGGTAATAAACAGAGCTACAGATGGGGGTACAGGTTAGTGGAGGTAATATGTAGGTAGAGTTAGTGACTATGTATAGGTAATAAACAGAGCTACAGATGGGGGTACAGGGTTAGTGGAGGTAATATGTAGGTAGAGTTAGTGACTATGTATAGGTAATAAACAGAGCTACAGATGGGGGTACAGGTTAGTGGAGGTAATATAATAGGTAGAGTTAGTGACTATGTATAGGTAATAAACAGAGCTACAGATGGGGGTACAGGTTAGTGGAGGTAATATGTAGGTAGAGTTAGTGACTATGTATAGGTAATAAACAGAGCTACAGATGGGGGTACAGGTTAGTGGAGGTAATATGTAGGTAGAGTTAGTGACTATGTATAGGTAATAAACAGAGCTACAGATGGGGGTACAGGTTAGTGGAGGTAATATGTAGGTAGAGTTAGTGACTATGTATAGGTAATAAACAGAGCTACAGATGGGGGTACAGGTTAGTGGAGGTAATATGTAGGTAGAGTTAGTGACTATGTATAGGTAATAAACAGAGCTACAGATGGGGGTACAGGTTAGTGGAGGTAATATGTAGGTAGAGTTAGTGACTATGTATAGGTAATAAACAGAGCTACAGATGGGGGTACAGGTTAGTGGAGGTAATATGTAGGTAGAGTTAGTGACTATGTATAGGTAATAAACAGAGCTACAGATGGGGGTACAGGTTAGTGGAGGTAATATGTAGGTAGAGTTAGTGACTATGTATAGGTAATAAACAGAGCTACAGATGGGGGAACAGGTTAGTGGAGGTAATATGTAGGTAGAGTTAGTGACTATGTATAGGTAATAAACAGAGCTACAGATGGGGGAACAGGTTAGTGGAGGTAATATGTAGGTAGAGTTAGTGACTATGTATAGGTAATAAACAGAGCTACAGATGGGGAACAGGTTAGTGGAGGTAATATGTAGGTAGAGTTAGTGACTATGTATAGGTAATAAACAGAGCTACAGATGGGGGTACAGGTTAGTGGAGGTAATATGTAGGTAGAGTTAGTGACTATGTATAGGTAATAAACAGAGCTACAGATGGGGGTACAGGTTAGTGGAGGTAATATGAGGTAATATGTAGGTAGAGTTAGTGACTATGTATAGGTAATAAACAGAGCTACAGATGGGGGTACAGGTTAGTGGAGGTAATATGTAGGTAGAGTTAGTGACTATGTATAGGTAATAAACAGAGCTACAGATGGGGGTACAGGTTAGTGGAGGTAATATGTAGGTAGAGTTAGTGACTATGTATAGGTAATAAACAGAGCTACAGATGGGGTACAGGTTAGTGGGAGGTAATATGTAGGTAGAGTTAGTGACTATGTATAGGTAATAAACAGAGCTACAGATGGGGGTACAGGTTAGTGGAGGTAATATGTAGGTAGAGTTAGTGACTATGTATAGGTAATAAACAGAGCTACAGATGGGGGTACAGGTTAGTGGAGGTAATATGTAGGTAGAGTTAGTGACTATGTATAGGTAATAAACAGAGCTACAGATGGGGGTACAGGTTAGTGGAGGTAATATGTAGGTAGAGTTAGTGACTATGTATAGGTAATAAACAGAGCTACAGATGGGGGGGGGTACAGGTTAGTGGAGGTAATATGTAGGTAGAGTTAGTGACTATGTATAGGTAATAAACAGAGCTACAGATGGGGGTACAGGTTAGTGGAGGTAATATGTAGGTAGAGTTAGTGACTATGTATAGGTAATAAACAGAGCTACAGATGGGGGTACAGGTTAGTAGTGGAGGTAATATGTAGGTAGAGTTAGTGACTATGTATAGGTAATAAACAGAGCTACAGATGGGGGTACAGGTTAGTGGAGGTAATTGAGGTAATATGTAGGTAGAGTTAGTGACTATGTATAGGTAATAAACAGAGCTACAGATGGGGGTACAGGTTAGTGGGAGGTAATATGTAGGTAGAGTTAGTGACTATGTATAGGTAATAAACAGAGCTACAGATGGGGGGGGTACAGGTTAGTGTAATATAGGTAATAAACAGAGGTAATATGTAGGTAGAGTTAGGTGACTATGTATAGGTAATAAACAGAGCTACAGATGGGGGTACAGGTTAGTGGAGGTAATATGTAGGTAGAGTTAGTGACTATGTATAGGTAATAAACAGAGCTACAGATGGGGTACAGGTTAGTGGAGGTAATATGTAGGTAGAGTTAGTGACTATGTATAGGTAATAAACAGAGCTACAGATGGGGGTACAGGTTAGTGGAGTGGAGGTAATATGTAGGTAGAGTTAGTGACTATGTATAGGTAATAAACAGAGCTACAGATACAGATGGGGGTACAGGTTAGTGGAGGTAATATGTAGGTAGAGTTAGTGACTATGTATAGGTAATAAACAGAGCTACAGATGGGGGTACAGGTTAGTGGAGGTAATATGTAGGTAGAGTTAGTGACTATGTATAGGTAATAAACAGAGCTACAGATGGGGGTACAGGTTAGTGGAGGTAATATGTAGGTAGAGTTAGTGACTATGTATAGGTAATAAACAGAGCTACAGATGGGGGTACAGGTTAGTGGAGGTAATATGTAGGTAGAGTTAGTGACTATGTATAGGTAATAAACAGAGCTACAGATGGGGGGGTACAGGTTAGTGGAGGTAATATGTAGGTAGAGTTAGTGACTATGTATAGGTAATAAACAGAGCTACAGATGGGGGTACAGGTTAGTGGAGGTAATATGTAGGTAGAGTTAGTGACTATGTATAGGTAATAAACAGAGCTACAGATGGGGAACAGGTTAGTGGAGGTAATATGTAGGTAGAGTTAGTGACTATGTATAGGTAATAAACAGAGCTACAGATGGGGAACAGGTTAGTGGAGGTAATATGTAGGTAGAGTTAGTGACTATGTATAGGTAATAAACAGAGCTACAGATGGGGGTACAGGTTAGTGGAGGTAATATGTAGGTAGAGTTAGTGACTATGTATAGGTAATAAACAGAGCTACAGATGGGGGTACAGGTTAGTGGAGGTAATATGTAGGTAGAGTTAGTGACTATGTATAGGTAATAAACAGAGCTACAGATGGGGGTACAGGTTAGTGGAGGTAATATGTAGGTAGAGTTAGTGACTATGTATAGGTAATAAACAGAGCTACAGATGGGGGTACAGGTTAGTGGAGGTAATATGTAGGTAGAGTTAGTGACTATGTATAGGTAATAAACAGAGCTACAGATGGGGGTACAGGTTAGTGGAGGTAATATGTAGGTAGAGTTAGTGACTATGTATAGGTAATAAACAGAGCTACAGATGGGGGTACAGGTTAGTGGAGGTAATTGAGGTAATATGTAGGTAGAGTTAGTGACTATGTATAGGTAATAAACAGAGCTACAGATGGGGGTACAGGTTAGTGGAGGTAATATGTAGGTAGAGTTAGTGACTATGTATAGGTAATAAACAGAGCTACAGATGGGGGTACAGGTTAGTGGAGGTAATTGAGGTAATATGTAGGTAGAGTTAGTGACTATGTATAGGTAATAAACAGAGCTACAGATGGGGGTACAGGTTAGTGGAGGTAATATGTAGGTAGAGTTAGTGACTATGTATAGGTAATAAACAGAGCTACAGATGGGGGTACAGGTTAGTGGAGGTAATATGTAGGTAGAGTTAGTGACTAGGTATAGGTAATAAACAGAGCTACAGATGGGGGTACAGGTTAGTGGAGGTAATATGTAGGTAGAGTTAGTGACTATGTATAGGTAATAAACAGAGCTACAGATGGGGGTACAGGTTAGTGGAGGTAATATGTAGGTGTAGGTAGAGTTAGTGACTATGTATAGGTAATAAACAGAGCTACAGATGGGGGTACAGGTTAGTGGAGGTAATATGTAGGTAGAGTTAGTGACTATGTATAGGTAATAAACAGAGCTACAGATGGGGGTACAGGTTAGTGGAGGTAATTGAAGTTGGACAGCTTTCATCTTTTCTTTCTTCTTTTTGTAAAAGGACATACTGTCGAGATTTTTACAAGTGACTATGGTAGCTAGTCTTGTCCAATCACTGCAACTCCCGTACGAACTCAGGAGAGGCGATGGTCGACAGCCAACGCGTCCTCCGAAACACAGCCAAGCCACACTGCTTCTCGACAGACTGCTCGCTTAACCCGGGAAGCCAGCCGCACCAATGTGTCGTTGGATACACAGTACATCTTTGATTGATTGATTGATGAGATACTCTACCTCAGGCGAGCAAAACCTTGAGACTTAAATATTTGATTTTGCGCACCAGCTGTTATTTACAAATAGACACGGACCTCCACCCCCTTGTCTTACCGGAGGCAGCTGTTCTGTCTTGCCGATGGAAACACAGCGTACAGAGGCCTGTTTTGAGCTGGATTTCTCCTGCTGCTCCTCAGCTGGTCGCCGCCCCTCGGCCGGTCGCCGCCCCTCAGCCGGTCGCCGCCCCTCAGCCGGTCGCCGCCCCTCAGCCGGTCGCTGCCCCTCAGCCGGTACATTTCTGAGCTGCCAGTTACCTCTATGCTCAGGCGCTCCCTCAACATTAACAGGACAGAGAAACCAGACACACGCTCCATCAACATTATCAGGACAGAGAAACCAGACACACGTTCCCTCAACATGATCAGGACAGAGAAACCAGACACACGCTCCCTCAACATGATCAGGACAGAGAAACCAGACACACGCTCCCTCAACATGATCAGGACAGAGAAACCAGACACACGCTCCATCAACATGATCAGGACAGAGAAACCAGACACACGCTCCCTCAACATGACCAGGACAGAGAAACCAGACACACGCTCCCTCAACATGATCAGGACAGAGAAACCAGACACACGCTCATTGCTCACATAGAGCACTCCAAACAGAAGACACTGAAAACATATATTTTACATATCTAGTAAATGAAACCAAAACCCACAAGTTTAGCAGGTTGTGATCTCTGCAAACAACGTCTCCACTCCGAGAATGACAACGATAAATGACTGTAATTAATACCTGCATTAACAGACATGAATGTAACCAAATGACAGGAAGTAACGGTGACCTATGTAATGGGGAATTGATTAAAAATATATATATCAAAGGGAGGCCGTTGTGGAGAGACAGACGGGTTCGCCACACACCCCTCCCCCCTTTTCTCAACATTATAAATTATACTCCGGACACATCATCTTCTCAATATCTGAGATGCTTTTCACTGACAGCCTCAACTCAGTAATCAGCTAGGTTTATTGCCACCTGCCCTGCACAAATTGCGGGCTTCCCAATAGGCATATGCCTACGAGCTTGTGATCTGAAACAATCTACAGGTATTGTTTTTAAAGAAGCTTACTGATCCCTGATTCCACTGTTGCTAAGTCATGCTTTCTAGGGAAGTATTTTTGAATGATTTTCTTTCTTACTGTAGAGACCCACCCCAATGCCATTTCTCTCCTGTTCTATTGGTTTTCATATCAACTTTCTTTCGTTGTCCAGAAGACAAAGGCACAATCCTGGTTATATTATCAACCCACCCTGGTCATATTATCAACCCATCCTGGTCATATTATCAACCCATCCTGGTCATATTATCAACCCATCCTGGTCATATTATTATCAACCCATCCTGGTCATATTATCAACCCATCCTGGTCATATTATCAACCCATCCTGGTCCTGTTATCAATCCATCCTGGTCATATAATCAACCCATCCTGGTCATATAATCAACCCATCCTGGTCATATAATCAACCCATCCAGGCCATATAATAAACCCATCCTGGTCATATTATTATCAATCCATCCTGCTCATATTATGAACCCGTCCTGGTCATATAATCAACCCATCCTGGTCATATAATCAACCCATCCTGGTCCTATAATCAACCCATCCTGGTCCTATTATCAACCCATCCTGGTTATATAATCAACCCATCCTGGTTATATTATCAACCCATCCTGGTCATATTATCAACCCATCCTGGTCATATAATCAACCCATCCTGGTTATATTATCAACCCACCCTGGTCATATTATCAACCCATCCTGGTCATATAATCAACCCATCCTGGTCATATAATCAACCCATCCTGGTCATATAATCAACCCATCCAGGCCATATAATCAACCCATCCTGGTCATATTATTATCAATCCATCCTGCTCATATTATCAACCTGTCCTGGTCATATAATCAACCCATCCTGGTCATATTATCAACCCATCCTGGTCATATAATCAACCCATCCTGGTCATATAATCAACCCATCCAGGCCATATAATCAACCCATCCTGGTCATATTATCAACCCATCCTGGTTATATTATCAACCCATCCTGGTTATATTATCAACCCATCCTGGTCATATTATCAACCCATCCTGGTCATATTATCAACCCATCCTGGTCATATTATCAACCCATCCTGGTTATATTATCAACCCATCCTGGTCATATTATCAACCCATCCTGGTCATATTATCAACCCATCCTGGTCATATTATCAACCCATCCTGGTTATATTATCAACCCATCCTGGTCATATTATCAACCCATCCTGGTCCTGTTATCAACCCATCCTGGTAACATTATTATCAACCCATCCTGGTCATATAATCAACCCATCCAGGCCATATAATAAACCCATCCTGGTCATATTATTATCAATCCATCCTGCTCATATTATGAACCCGTCCTGGTCATATAATCAACCCATCCTGGTCATATAATCAACCCATCCTGGTCCTATAATCAACCCATCCTGGTCCTATTATCAACCCATCCTGGTTATATAATCAACCCATCCTGGTTATATTATCAACCCATCCTGGTCATATTATCAACCCATCCTGGTCATATTATCAACCCATCCTGGTCATATAATCAACCCATCCTGGTCATATAATCAACCCATCCTGGTCATATAATCAACCCATCCAGGCCATATAATCAACCCATCCTGGTCATATTATTATCAATCCATCCTGCTCATATTATCAACCTGTCCTGGTCATATAATCAACCCATCCTGGTCATATTATCAACCCATCCTGGTCATATAATCAACCCATCCTGGTCATATAATCAACCCATCCTGGTCATATTGTTATCAACCCATCCTGGTCATATTATTATTAACCCATCCTGGTCACATTATCAACCCATCCTGGTCACATTATCAACCCATATTATCAACCCATCCTGGTCATATTATTATTAACCCATCCTGGTCACATTATCAACCCATCCTGGTCACATTATCAACCCATATTATCAACCAATCCTGGTCATATTATTATCAACCCATCCTGGTCATGTTATTATCAACCCATCCTGGTCATATTATCAACCCATCCTGGTCATATTATCAACCCACCCTGGTCATATTGTTATCAACCCATCCTGGTCATATTAACAACCCATCCTGGTCCTGTTATCAACCCATCCTGGTAACATTATTATCAACCCATCCTGGTCATATAATCAACCCATCCAGGCCATATAATAAACCCATCCTGGTCATATTATTATCAACCCATCCTGGTCATATTATTATCAACCCATCCTGGTCATATTATTATCAAACCGTCCTGGTCATATTATTATCAACCCGTCCTGGTCATATTATTATCAACCCGTCCTGGTCATATTATTATCAACCCGTCCTGGTCATATTATTATCAACCCGTCCTGGTCATATTATTATCAACCCGTCCTGGTCATATTATTATCAACCCATACTGGTCATATTATCATCAACCCATACTGGTCATATTATCATCAACCCATCCTGGTCATATTATCATCAACCCATCCTGGTCATATTATCATCAACCCATCCTGGTCATATTATCATCAACCCATCCTGGTCATATTATCATCAACCCATCCTGGTCATATTATCAACCCATCCTGGTCATATTATCAACCCATCCTGGTCATATTATTATCAACCCATCCTGGTCGTATTGGGAGTACTGGAGTTGGGCTTTTGGGGGTAATTGAGGACTAGAGTTGGACTGTGCATTCATATCTCTCTCGCTCTTTATCTCTCTCTCTTTCTTTCTCTCATGGTCCCTCTTACAAACCCTCTCTCTCCCAGGCCACACCGTCCGAACTGAGGCCTTCGTCTTGGTCTCGTAGAAGCATGCCTTCCCCAGGTAAGGACTTGTCTTTGGTCCAGTGAGACCGCCTATAAAAACACTCCCATTTCATTTGCCAAATGGTAGGATTATAATTCCCATCCTCTCCATACCAGCTCTCTATCACCTAGCCTAGATCAGCCTACAGTCTATCACCTAGTCGAGATCAGCCTACAGTCTAACACTGTGAGGGCAGCTATTATCTCTCTCTCTCCCCTCTCTCTCTCTTTCTCTCCTCTCTCTCTATCCACTCTCTTTCTCTCCCCTCTCTTTGTCTTTCTAATTGCCAGTAGTTGTATGTTTCAGAGGGAGGTGATGAGAGGAATTACACTGACTCTGTGTGTACACCTAAACTACTTATTCTCTCAGATCTGACAGAAGAAAGCTTCCGTGCATCTCAGAAGAGGTCTTCAGCCCAGAAGACCAAGAGTTCAGGAAGCAGGAGAGATGGACCATCAGGTAGACAGTCGTCCTTAGAGTCAGCCAGGACACAGTCATCCTTAGTCAGTCGTGCAGGACACACTCATCCTTAGTCAGCCAGGACACAGTCATCCTTAGTCAGCCAGGACACAGTCGTCCTTAGTCAGTCAGGACACAGTCGTCCTTAGAGACGGTCAGGACACACAGTATTATTATATAACTGTGTTGTCTGGACCTCACAGTATTATATATCTGTGTTGTCTGGACCTCACAGTATTATTATATATCTGTGTTGTCTGGACCTCACAGTATTATATAACTGTGTTGTCTGGACCTCACAGTATTATATAACTGTGTTGTCAGGACCTCACAGTATTATTATATATCTGTATTTGTCTGGACCTCACAGTATTATATATCCGTAGTTGTCTGGACCTCACAGTATTATATATCTGTGTTGTCTGGACCTCACAGTATTATTATATATCTGTGTTGTCTGGACCTCACAGTATTATTATATATCTGTGTTGTCTGGACCTCACAGTATTTATGTTCTCATCAACTCTATTTCTTTCCTTTTCCTCTTTGCTTGCTGTCTCTGTCTGTGTGTCTGTCTGTGTGTCTCTGTCTGTGTCTCTGTCTGTGTGTCTCTGTCTGTGTGTCTCTGTCTGTGTGTCTCTGTCTGTGTGTCTCTGTGTGTGTGTCTCTGTCTGTGTGTCTCTGTCTGTGTTTCTTTGTCTGTGTGTCTCTGTCTGTGTGTCATTGTGTGTCTGTCTGTGTTTCTCTGTCTGTGTGTGTTGTGTCTTGCTGTGCTGTGCCATACACCTTGCCACACTCAGAGGCCAGCAGTGCCTACAGAGAGGTTCTGGACATGCAGAAGGAGATGGTTCGGTCTTTAACAGAGCAGAACCAGGCCCTGGGGGCAGACAGGAGGGTGCTGGAGCAGAGGTGTACTGAACAGAGCCTGCAACTGCAGAGGAGCCACCAGAGGGTCCAGAGTCTGGAGCGGGAACTCAGCAAGGTCCCTGTCCCTACAGCAGGTGGGGTGGATACTGGGGGGTGAGGGGGAAGAGGGGAGAGGACCTAAGGTAGGGGTGGAAGGGGGGGACAAGAAGAGAAAAACCCTGGGGTGTCTCTGTCGTGAGAGACGGGGGCTGTCGTGAGAGTCTCAGGAGAGACTGGGGGCCGTGAGAGACGGGGGGCTGTGAGAGACAGGAGAGACTGGGGGCCGTGAGAGACAGGAGAGACTGGGGGCTGTGAGAGACAGGAGAGGCTGGGGGCCGTGAGAGACAGGAGAGACTGGGGGCCGTGAGAGACAGGAGAGACTGGGGGCCGTGAGACACAGGAAAGACTGGTGGTCTCTGTCGTGAGAGACAGGAGAGACTGGGGGCCGTGAGAGACAGGAGAGACTGGGGGCCGTGAGAGACAGGAGAGACTGGGGGCCGTGAGAGACAGGAGAGACTGGGGGCCGTGAGAGACAGGAGAGACTGGGGGCCGTGAGAGACAGGAGAGACTGGGGGCTGTGAGAGACAGGAGAGACTGGGGGCCGTGAGAGACAGGAGAGACTGTCTGGGGGCCGTGAGAGACAGGAGAGACTGGGGGCCGTGAGAGACAGGAGAGACTGGGGGCCGTGAGAGACAGGAGAGACTGGGGGCCTGTCTGTGAGAGACAGGAGAGACTGGGGGCCGTGAGAGACAGGAGAGACTGGGGGCCGTGAGAGACAGGAGAGACTGGGGGCCGTGAGAGACAGGAGAGACTGGGGGCCAGCAGTGTGAGAGACAGGAGAGACTGGGGGCCGTGAGAGACAGGAGAGACTGGGGGCCGTGAGAGACTGGGGGCCGTGAGAGACTGGGGGCCGTGAGAGACAGGAGAGACTGGGGCCGTGAGAGACGGGAGAGGGGGCCGTGAGAGACAGGAGAGACTGGGGGCCGTGAGAGACGGAGAGAGGGGCCGTGAGAGACGGGAGAGACTGGGGGCCGTGAGAGACAGGAGGGGGGTCGTGAGAGACAGGAGGCCGTGAGAGACAGGAGAGACTGGGGGCCGTGAGAGACGGGGGTCGTGAGAGACAGGAAAGACTGGGGGGGGGTCGTGAGAGACAGGAGAGACTGGGGGCCGTGAGAGACGGGGGGTCGTGAGAGAGAGGGGGGGTCGTGAGAGACAGGAGAGACTGGGGGCCGTGAGAGACGGGGGGGGTCGTGAGAGACAGGAGAGACTGGGGGCCGTGAGAGACAGGAGAGACTGGGGGCCGTGAGAGACAGGAGAGACTGGGGGCCGTGAGAGAGAGACAGGGGGGTCGTGAGAGAGAGGGGGTCGTGAGAGACGGGGGCCGTGAGAGACGTGGGGCCGTGAGAGACTGGGGGCCGTGAGAGACAGGAGAGACTGGGGGCCGTGAGAGACAGGAGAGACTGGGGGCCGTGAGAGACAGGAGAGACTGGGGGCCGTGAGAGACAGGAGAGACTGGGGGCCGTGAGAGACAGGAGAGGGGGGTCGTGAGAGACGGGGGCCGTGAGAGACGTGGGGCCGTGAGAGACGTGGGGCCGTGAGAGACGTGGGGCCGTGAGAGACTGGAGAGACTGGGGGCCGTGAGAGACTGGGGGCCGTGAGAGACAGTAGGGGAGAGACTGGGGCCGTGAGAGGGAGGAGGGGAGAGACTGGGGGGGCTGTGTGAGACTGGGGGTTGTGAGAGACTGGGGTCCGTGAGAGACTGGGATCCGTGAGAGACTGGGGTCCGTGAGAGACTGGGGTCCATGAGAGACTGGGGTCCGTGAGAGACTGGGGTCCGTGAGAGACGGGAGAGACTGTGGGGGAGGAGGGGAGAGACTGGGGGAGGAGGTGAGAGACTGGGGGCTGTGAGAGACTGGGGCCCGTGACAGACTGGGGGCTGTGAGAGACAGGAGGGGAGGAGAGACAGGAGGGAAGGAGGTGAGAGACTGGGGCCGTGAGAGACTGGAGGGGAGGAGGGGAGAAACTGGGGGCCGTGAGAGACTGGGGGCCGTGAGAGACAGGAGGGGAGGAGAGACTGGGGCCGTGAGAGACTGGAGGGGAGGAGGGGAGAAACTGGGGGCCGTGAGAGACTGGGGGCCGTGAGAGACTTGGGGGCCGTGAGAGACTGGAGGGCCATGAGAGACTGGGGGCTGTGAGAGACTGGGGGCCGTGAGAGACTGGGGGCTGTGAGAGATGGGAGAGACTGGGGGGGGGAGGAGGCTGGGGGCCGTGAGAGGCTGGGGGCCGTGAGAGGCTGGGGGCCGTGAGAGATGGGGCTGTGAGAGACTGGGGGCTGTGAGAGACTGGGGGCTGTGAGAGACGGGGGGCTGTGAGAGACGGGATAGACTCGTGTTCTGCATTGTACTTCCTGTGTGGACCAGACACTGACTGTAGCTCCCCCTGTAGGTGAACAGGCAGAGCTGCTGAGTCTGAGGCAGCAAGCCCAGGAGGTGGTAGACGAGAACGACAGCCTGAAGATGACCGTCCATCGCCTCAATGTGGAGCTCAGCCGCTACCAGACACGCTTCAGACCCCTGGGCAAAGAAGAGGTAACTATAACTACTATAACTATAACTACCCTAACTATACCTACTATAACTATCCTAACTATACCTACCCTAACTATAACTATACCTACCCTAACTATAACTACCCTAACTATAACTACCCTAACTATAACTACCCTAACTATACCTACCATAACTATAACTATAACTACCCTAACTATACCTACCATAACTATAACTATACCTACCCTAACTATAACTATACCTACCCTAACTATACCTACCCTAACTATACCTACCCTAACTATACCAACCCTAACTATAACTATAACTACCCTAACTATAACTACCCTAACTATACCTACCCTAACTATAACTATACCTACCCTAACTATAACTACCCTAACTATAACTGTACCTACCCTAACTATAACTACCCTAACTATAACTATACCTACCCTAACAAACCTACCCTAACTATAACTACCCTAACTATACCTACCCTAACAATACCTACCCTAACTATAACTATACCTACCCCAACTATAACTACCCTAACTATAACTATACCTACCCTAACTATAACTACCCTAACTATAACTACCCAAACTATAACTACAACTACCCTAACTATAACTACCATAACTATAACTATAACTACCATAACTATAACTACCAGACAGTCCTGGGCAAAGAAGAGGTAACTATAACTACCCTAACTATAACTACCCTAACTATAATGTGGTTCTGGATGTATAGATGTACTGTAGTTACTGTAGTAATGTGGTTCTGGATGTATTGATGTACTGTAGTAATGTGGTTCTGGATGTATAGATGTACTGTAGTTACTGTAGTAATGTGGTTCTGGATGTATTGATGTACTGTAGTAATGTGGTTCTGGATGTATAGATGTACTGTAGTAATGTGGTTCTGGATGTATTGATGTACTGTAGTTACTGTACTAATGTGGTTCTGGATGTATTGATGTACTGTAGTAATGTGGTTCTGGATGTAATGATGTACTGTAGTTACTGTAGTAATGTGGTTCTGGATGTATTGATGTACTGTAGTAATGTGGTTCTGGATGTATTGATGTACTGTAGTAATGTGGTTCTGGATGTATTGATGTACTGTAGTTACTGTAGTAATGTGGTTCTGGATGTATTGATGTACTGTAGTAATGTGGTTCTGGATGTAATGATGTACTGTAGTTACTGTAGTAATGTGGTTCTGGATGTATTGATGTACTGTAGTAATGTGGTTCTGGATGTATAGATGTACTGTAGTTACTGTAGTAATGTGGTTCTGGATGTATTGATGTACTGTAGTTACTGTAGTAATGTGGTTCTGGATGTATAGATGTACTGTAGTAATGTGGTTCTGGATGTATTGATGTACTGTAGTAATGTGGTTCTGGATGTATAGATGTACTGTAGTTACTGTAGTAATGTGGTTCTGGACGTACTGTAGTTACTGTAGTAATGTGGTTCTGGATGTATTGATGTACTGTAGTAATGTGGTTCTGGATGTATTGATGTACTGTAGTAATGTGGTTCTGGATGTATTGATGTACTGTAGTTACTGTAGTAATGTGGTTCTGGATGTATAGATTTACTGTAGTAATGTGGTTCTGGATGTATTGATGTACTGTAGTTACTGTAGTAATGTGGTTCTGGATGTATAGATGTAATGTGGTTCTGGATGTATTGATGTACTGTAGTAATGTGGTTCTGGATGTATAGATGTATTGTAGTTACTGTAGTAATGTGGTTCTGGATGTATTGATGTACTGTAGTTACCGTAGTAATGTGGTTCTGGATGTATTGATGTGCTGTAGTTATTGTAGTAATGTGATTCTGGATGTATTGATGTACTGTAGTAATGTGGTTCTGGATGTATTGATGTACTGTAGTAATGTGGTTCTGGATGTATTGATGTACTGTAGTAATGTGGTTCTGGATGTATTGATGTACTGTAGTAATGTGGTTCTGGATGTATAGATGTACTGTAGTTACTGTAGTAATGTGGTTCTGGATGTATTGATGTACTGTAGTAATGTGGTTCTGGATGTATAGATGTACTGTAGTTACTGTAGTAATGTGGTTCTGGATGTATTGATGTACTGTAGTTACCGTAGTAATGTGGTTCTGGATGTATTGATGTGCTGTAGTTATTGTAGTAATGTGGTTCTGGATGTATTGATGTACTGTAGTAATGTGGTTCTGGATGTATTGATGTACTGTAGTAATGTGGTTCTGGATGTATTGATGTACTGTAGTAATGTGGTTCTGGATGTATTGATGTACTGTAGTAATGTGGTTCTGGATGTATTGATGTACTGTAGTAATGTGGTTCTGGATGTATTGATGTACTGTAGTTACTGTAGTAATGTGGTTCTGGATGTATAGTTATGATGTACTGTAGTAATGTGGTTCTGGATGTATTGATGTGTAATGTGGTTCTGGATGTATTGATGTACTGTAATGTGGTTCTGGATGTAATGATGTACTGTAGTAATGTGGTTCTGGATGTAATGATGTACTGTAGTAATGTGGTTCTGGATGTATTGATGTACTGCAGTAATGTGGTTCTGGATGTATTGATGTACTGTAGTAATGTGGTTCTGGATGTATTGATGTACTGTAGTAATGTTTTCTCTCCATGTCTTTCAGAGCTCCAGGACCCATGGCTTGCCACTTAAAGGATCTGCTCCTCCCTGGCTGGTCAGTCACTCAGACATTCTCATGGATTCCTCCTCTAGAAACAGTGGCATTGTCTTCTGCTATGTATACCAGTGAATTATGAGCCCGATCCTTAGCAACCCTCAGGGATCCTTAGCAACCCTCAGGGATCCTTAGCTACCCCTGGCGATCCTTAGCTACCCCTGGCGATCCTTAGCTATCCCTGGCGATCCTTAGCTATCCCTGGTGATCCTTAGGGCTTCGACACACCAATAGCGTTTGCTGGCCGAGAGTACTTAGCACCTCTGAACATAATTTGCGAACTGATTGCTATCCTTAGCAATCCTTAAAGCCCAGTTCAGAGACCACAGACGACATGAGACGAGAATAGATAAAACTAGCTAGTTTTAGAATGTTGTGTTGTACGACAGCTGACGAAAGACGGGGCATTCGGATCAAGGAGACAAGATGTGCAGTTGAGACCATTTCCGCGATAACGGTTCCTCGTTACGTCGACGTGATGAAACAAAGTTGCTACTTGTTATAGCAAGTTACTGTAACAAACGAGTATCATGAAATACGTGTAACAGTGTAGACTTTATGACTTGTCAGATGAATTTCAGCAAGCTAGGCTAGCTATCTGCAGCAGAATAGGTAGGTAGATGTCTGTTTGGTTAGCTAGCTAGCTGCTTGGCTGTGTGCAGAACATTAGTTCACTGGCTTCTGATTGTCTAAATGGATCCGTCTCGTCTCAAGACTTTAGATAAAGGTATGTGACCTGTTGAATGTCGGAAACTCCAGCCGACGACATGAGACGTTTTAAAACCGGACCGTTCAGATCAAGCAAACTTTGTTCTAAAACTCCTTCAGACCGTCGCGTTGTCTCATCTTACGTATCGGAACTGGGCTTTAAGTTTAGCGGTAGATTTATGGATTCCTTTTTCTGCATGTTGAACAAGTGGATTACTCAAAATCGATGGCGCCAACTAAACAGACTTTTGGGATATAAAGAACGATTTTATCTAACAAAAGAACACTACATGTTGTAGCTGGGACCCTTTGGATGACAAACCAGAGGAAGATTTCCAAAACTAAGTTAATATTTAAATCGCCTTTTGTGAATTTATGAAACCTGTGCCGGTGGAAAAATATTTTGATGTGGGGCGCCGTCCTCAAACAATCTCATGGCATGGTTTCTCTGTAAAGCGTATTGTAAATCGGACAGTGCATTTAGATTAACAAGAATATAATATTTTAAGTCTCGCACTTTTCGCCCTGAATGTGGATCTAGCATTTGTCTGCCGATCATTTCAGAGCGCTGTATTTTAGGGACCGCTCACTGTAGACAACTGACTGCCAACATTTTTCACGCGACTCTACATGTATAATAGGTGCGCTCTTGGTTCGAAAATTACGTTCAAAGGTGCTGAGTACTTTCGGCCAGAAAACACTATTGGTATGTCTGAGCCCTTAGCGATCCTTAGCGTTCCTTAGTGTTCCTTAGCAATCCTCAGCAATTCTAATATCCTAAACTGTTGTTTGTTCTTCACTGATGTCAGAACTGTCACATTAGCAAAGCCAGGGACTCTCTTCTCCTCTCTCCTCTTCTCCCCTCTCCTCTCCTCCCCTTTTATCCTCTCTCCTCTCCTCCCCTCTTCTCCTCTCTCCTCCCCTCTTCTTCCTTCTCTCTCTTCTCCCCTGATATCTGATGTACTCACTACAGTGGGTGTTCTCTCTGTCTCTCTCCTCCCCTGATATCTGATGTACTCACTACAGTAGGTGTTCTCTCTGTCTCTCTCCTCTCTCCTCCCCTGATATCTGATGTACTCAGTACAGTGGGTGTTCTCTCTCTCCTTCCCTGATATCTGATGTACTCACTACAGTGGGTGTTCTCTCTGTCTCTCTCCTCCCGTGATATCTGATGTACTCACTATAGTGGGTGTTCTCTCTGTCTCTCTCCTCCCCTGATATCTGATGTACTCAGTACAGTGGGTGTTCTCTCTGTCTCTCTCCTCTGATATCTGATGTACTCAGTACAGTGGGTGTTCTCTCTGTCTCTCTCCTCCCCTGATATCTGATGTACTCAGAGTGGGTGTTCTCTCTGTCTCTCTCCTACTGATATCTGATGTACTCAGTACAGTGGGTGTTCTCTCCTGTGATGTACTCACTCCTCTCCTCCCTGATATCTGATGTACTCAGTACAGTGGGTGTTCTCTCTGTCTCTCTCCTCCCTGATATCTGATGTACTCAGTACAGTGGGTGTTCTCTCTGTCTCTCTCCTCCCTGATATCTGATGTACTCACTACAGTGGGTGTTCTCTCTGTCTCTCTCCTCCCTGATATCTGATGTACTCAGTACAGTGGGTGTTCTCTCTGTCTCTCTCCTCCCCTGATATCTGATGTACTCAGTACAGTGGGTGTTCTCTCTGTCTCTCTCCTCCCTGATATCTGATGTACTCAGTACAGTGGGTGTTCTCTCTGTCTCTCTCCTCCCCTGATATCTGATGTACTCAGTACAGTGGGTGTTCTCTCTGTCTCTCTCCTCCCTGATATCTGATGTACTCAGTACAGTGGGTGATATCTGATGTACTCAGTTCTCTCTGTCTCTCTCCTCCCCTGATATCTGATGTACTCAGTACAGTGGGTGTTCTCTCTGTCTCTCTCCTCCCGTGATATCTGATGTACTCAGTACAGTGGGTGTTCTCTCTGTCTCTCTCCTCCCTGATATCTGATGTACTCAGTACAGTGGGTGTTCTCTCTGTCTACTCCCCTGATATCTGATGTACTCAGTACAGTGGGTGTTCTCTCTGTCTCTCTCCTCCCTGATATCTGATGTACTCAGTACAGTGGGTGTTCTCTCTGTCTCTCTCCTCCCCTGATATCTGATGTACTCAGTACAGTGGGTGTTCTCTCTGTCTCTCTCCTCCCTGATATCTGATGTCTCTACAGTGGGTGTTTCTCTCTCTCTCCTCCCTGATATCTGATGTACTCAGTACAGTGGGTGTTCTCTCTGTCTCTCTCCTCCCGTGATATCTGATGTATCTCAGTACAGTGGGTGTTCTCTCTGTCTCTCTCCTCCCCTGATATCTGATGTACTCAGTACAGTGGGTGTTCTCTCTGTCTCTCTCCTCCCTGATATCTGATGTACTCAGTACAGTGGGTGTTCTCTCTGTCTCTCTCCTCCCCTGATATCTGATGTACTCAGTACAGTGGGTGTTCTCTCTGTCTCTCTCCTCCCTGATATCTGATGTACTCAGTACAGTGGGTGTTCTCTCTGTCTCTCTCCTCCCCTGATATCTGATGTACTCAGTACAGTGGGTGTTCTCTCTGTCTCTCTCCTCCCCTGATATCTGATGTACTCAGTACAGTGGGTGTTCTCTCTGTCTCTCTCCTCCCTGATATCTGATGTACTCACTACAGTGGGTGTTCTCTGTCTCTCTCTCCCTGATATCTCTCAGTACAGTGGGTGTTCTCTCTCTCCTCCCCTGATATCTGATGTACTCACTACAGTGGGTGTTCTCTCTGTCTCTCTCCTCCCTGATATCTGATGTACTCAGTGGGTGTTCTCTCTCTCCTCCCCTGATATCTGATGTACTCAGTACAGTGGGTGTTCTCTCTGTCTCTCTCCTCCCTGATATCTGATGTACTCAGTACAGTGGGTGTTCTCTCTGTCTCTCTCCTCCCTGATATCTGATGTACTCAGTACAGTGGGTGTTCTCTCTGTCTCTCTCTCTCTCCTCCCCTGATATCTGATGTACTCAGTACAGTGGGTGTTCTCTCTGTCTCTCTCCTCCCCTGATATCTGATGTACTCAGTACAGTGGGTGTCCTCTCTGTCTCTCTCCTCCCCTGATATCTGATGTACTCACTATAGTGGGTGTTCTCTCTGTCTCTCTCCTCCCCTGATATCTGATGTACTCAGTACAGTGGGTGTTCTCTCTGTCTCTCTCCTCCCCTGATATCTGATGTACTCAGTACAGTGGGTGTTCTCTCTGTCTCTCTCCTCCCCTGATATCTGATGTACTCAGTACAGTGGGTGTTCTCTCTCTCCTCCCCTGATATCTGATGTACTCACTACAGTGGGTGTTCTCTCTGTTTCTCATGTCTATATATCTATTTCATGTTCCCTGGTGTCTTTAGTAATTAGCTTTGCGTTGTTGATTTCTGAAATTGTTTGAGTCCTCCCGGACACAGATTGATATCTGATGTAGTTTCAGTACAGTGGGTGTGTCCTGGAAACCAGCGCTGGGTGTCTAAACTCTAACGTCTGTTTTCATCCTTTCTGTCTTCCAGCTGGACATGAAGTATTCATCTCCATGGTTGTTGTCTTCTGAAGACCGGCTCACTGATATCTGATGTAGGCCTCGGAGGTCACTGTGTCACCCTGTTATTCTCTTGTTTAATATCTTTATGGTGTTCTCTCTGTCTCTCTCCTCCCTGATATCTGATGTACTCACTACAGTGGGTGTTCTCTCTGTCTCTCTCCTTCCCTGATATCTGATGTACTCAGTACAGTGGGTGTTCTCTCTCTCCTCCCCTGATATCTGTGTACTCACTACAGTGGGTGTTCTCTCTGTCTCTCTCCTCCCTGATATCTGATGTACTCAGTACAGTGGGTGTTCTCTCTCTCCTTCCCTGATATCTGATGTACTCAGTACAGTGGGTGTTCTCTCTGTCTCTCTCCTCCCGTGATATCTGATGTACTCACTATAGTGGGTGTTCTCTCTGTCTCTCTCCTCCCCTGATATCTGATGTACTCAGTACAGTGGGTGTCCTCTCTCTCTCCTCTCTCCTCCCCTGATATCTGATGTACTCAGTACAGTGGGTGTTCTCTCTGTCTCTCTCCTCCCCTGATATCTGATGTACTCAGTACAGTGGGTGTTCTCTCTGTCTCTCTCCTCCCCTGATATCTGATGTACTCAGTACAGTGGGTGTTCTCTCTGTCTCTCTCCTCCCCTGATATCTGATGTACTCAGTACAGTGGGTGTCCCCTGATATCTGATGTACTCACTACAGTGGGTGTGTCTCTCTCCTCCCTGATATCTGATGTACTCAGTACTCTCTCCTCCCCTGATATCTGATGTACTCACTACAGTGGGTGTTCTCTCTGTTTCTCATGTCTATATATCTATTTAATGTTCCCTGTGAGATCCTCTGACAGTCTTTAGTAATTAGCTTTGCGTTGTTGGGATTTCTGAAAATGTTTGAGTAAAGTTTTATGGACGGCGGTTCCCGGACACAGATTGAGATTCTCCATTGAGTTTCCAGTCCAGGATGAGGCTCAATCTGTGTCCTGGAAACCAGCGCTGGGTGTCTAAACTCTAACGTCTGTTTTCATCCTTTCTGTCTTCCAGCTGGACATGAAGTATTTATCTCCATTGTTGTTGTCTTATGAAGACCGGCTCACTGAGAAAGATACTCTCCTGCAGGCCTCGGAGGTAAGAGTGAGTGTGTGTGTGCGTGTTTCTTTGCGTGTTTTGTATTAGTGTCACCCTGTTATTCTCTTGTTTAATATCTTTATGCTTTTTAAATGTGTTATGGTCTATTTAAGAGAGAAACACAAGAGAGTTATAAAGAGCCATTGAACATGCATCATGCTCAGCCAGTATATTAAAGTGATTAAGAGCCATTGAACATGCATCATGTTCAGCCAGTATATTAAAGTGATTAAGAGCCATTGAACATGCATCATGTTCAGCCAGTATATTAAAGTGTGGGGTGAAGACATCCAATGAAAGTCTATCCAGGCTCTGGTTGAAATCGGCTCAGTTATGTCCCACTAAACTGTTCGAGGCCTGGTCTACCCAGGCTCTGGTTGAAATAGACTCAGCTATGTCCCACTAATCTGATAGAGGCCTGGTCTTCCTACCCAGGCTCTGGTTGAAATAGACTCAGCTATGTCCCACTAAACTGATAGAGCGAGGCCTGGTCTACCCAGGCTCTGGTTGAAATAGGCTCAGCTATGTCACACTAAACTGTTAGAGCGAGGCCTGGTCTACCCAGGCTCTGGTTGAAATAGGCTCAGCTATGTCACACTAAACTGTTCAAGGCCTGGTCTACCCAGGCTGGTGTTGAAATCGGCTCAGCTATGTCACAGTAAACTGTTCGAGGCCTGGTCTACCCAGGCTCTGGTTGAAATAGGCTCAGCTATGTCACACTAAACTGATAGAGAGAGGCCTGGTCTGTCCAGGCTCTGGTTGAAATAGGCTCAGCTATGTCCCACTAAATTGTTCGAGGCTTGGTCTACCCAGGCTCAGGTTGAAATAGGCTCAGCTATGTCACACTAAACTGATAGAGAGAGGCCTGGTCTACCCAGGCTCTGGTTGAAATCGGCTCAGCTTTGTCCCACTAAACTGTTCGAGGCCTGGTCTACCCAGGCTCTGGTTGAAATCGGCTCAGCTATGTCCCACTAAACTGTTCGAGGCCTGGTCTACCCAGGCTCTGGTTGAAATCGGCTTTGCTGTGTCACACTAAACTGTTCGAGGCCTGGTCTACCCAGGCTCAGGTTGAAATAGGCTCAGCTATGTCACACTAAACTGATAGAGAGAGGCCTGGTCTACCCAGGCTCTGGTTGAAATATGTACTTCCGGCGCCGACAGAGATGGCCGCCTCGCTTCGCGTTCCTAGGAAACTATGCAGTTTTTTGTTTTTTACGTGTTATTTCTTACACTAGTACCCCAGGTCATCTTAGGTTTCTTTACATACAGCCGAGAAGAACTACTAAATATAAGATCAGCGTCAACTCACCATCAGTACGACCAAGAATATGTTTTCGCGATGCGGATCCTGTGTTCTGCCTTACAACCAGTGTAACCGAGTGGATCACATGCAGCGACCAAAAAAAAAACGACTCAGAAAAAGAGGGAAACGAAGCGGTCTTCTGGTCAGACTCCGGAGACGGGCACATCGTGCACCACTCCCCAGCATTCTTCTTGCCAATGTCCAGTCTCTTGACAACAAGGTTGATGAAATCCGAGCAAGGGTAGCATTCCAGAGGGACATCAGAGACTGTAACGTTCTCTGCTTCACGGAAACATGGCTAACTGAGAGACGCAATCCGAAGCGGTGCAGCCAGCGGGTTTCTCCACGCATCGCGCCGACAGAAACAAACATCTCTCTGGTAAGAAGAGGGGCGGGGGCGTATGCCTTATGGCCAACGTGACATGGTGTGATGAAGGAAACATACAGGAACTCAAATCCTTCTGTTCACCTGATTTAGAATTCCTCACAATCAAATGTAGACCGCATTACCTACCAAGAGAAT
>NW_024609724.1:0-90000 GCF_018296145.1 Oncorhynchus tshawytscha
GAGAACACATTGAAGAGGAGTGGGCTTGGAGGAGAGATGCTGTGTGTGTGGTGATGTGAGGTTGGAGAACACATTGAAGAGGAGTGGGCTTGGAGGAGAGATGCTGTGTGTGTGTGTGTGTGTGTGAGGTGATGTATGGAGAACACATTGAAGAGGAGTGGGCTTGGAGGAGAGATGCTGTGTGTGTGAGGTGATGTACGGAGAACACATTGAAGAGGAGTGGGCTTGGAGGAGAGATGCTGTGTGTGTGTGTGTGTGAGGTGATGTACGGAGAACACATTGAAGAGGAGTGGGCTTGGAGGAGAGATGCTGTGTGTGTGTGTGTGTGAGGTGATGTATGGAGAACACATTGAAGAGGAGTGGGCTTGGAGGAGAGATGCTGTGTGTGTGTGTGAGGTGATGTACGAGAGAACACATTGAAGAGGATGCTGTGCTGTGAGGAGATGATGCTGTGTGTGTGTGAGGTGATGTACGGAGAACACATTGAAGAGGAGTGGGCTTGGAGGAGAGATGCTGTGTGTGTGTGAGGTGATGTATGGAGAACACATTGAAGAGGAGTGGGCTTGGAGGAGAGATGCTGTGTGTGTGTGAGGTGATGTATGGAGAACACATTGAAGAGGAGCAGAGGAGAGATGGGCTTGGAGGAGAGATGCTGTGTGTGTGAGGTGATGTACGGAGAACACATTGAAGAGGAGTGGGCTTGGAGGAGAGATGCTGTGTGTGTGTGTGTGGTGAGGTGATGGAGAACACATTGAAGAGGAGTGGGCTTGGAGGAGAGATGCTGTGTGTGAGGTGATGTATGGAGAACACATTGAAGAGGAGTGGGCTTGGAGGAGAGATGCTGTGTGTGTGTGAGGTGTACGGAGAACACATTGAAGAGGAGTGGGCTTGGAGGAGAGATGCTGTGTGTGTGTGAGGTGATGTACGGAGAACACATTGAAGAGGAGTGGGCTTGGAGGAGAGATGCTGTGTGTGTGTGTGAGGTGATGTATGGAGAACACATTGAAGAGGAGTGGGCTTGGAGGAGAGATGCTGTGTGTGTGTGTGAGGTGATGTATGGAGAACACATTGAAGAGGAGTGGGCTTGGAGGAGAGATGCTGTGTGTGTGTGAGGTGATGTATGGAGAACACATTGAAGAGGAGTGGGCTTGGAGGAGAGATGCTGTGTGTGTGAGGTGATGTATGGAGAACACATTGAAGAGGAGTGGGCTTGGAGGAGAGATGCTGTGTGTGTGTGTGTGTGTGTGTGAGGTGATGTACAGAGAACACATTGAAGAGGAGTGGGCTTGGAGGAGAGATGCTGTGTGTGTGAGGTGATGTACGGAGAACACATTGAAGAGGGGCTTGGAGGAGATGTTGGGAGAGATGCTGTGTGTGTGTGAGGTGATGTACGGAGAACACATTGAAGAGGAGTGGGCTTGGAGGAGAGATGCTGTGTGTGTGTGAGGTGATGTATGGAGAACACATTGAAGAGGAGTGGGCTTGGAGGAGAGATGCTGTGTGTGTGTGTGTGATGTACAGAGGAAGAGGGGATGGGTTGGAGGAGAGATGCTGTAGTGAAGAGGGTGGGCTTGGAGGAGAGATGCTGTGTGTGTGTAGTGAGAGGGGAGAACACATTGAAGTGGAGTGGGCTTGGAGGAGGTGCTGGTGTTGTGTGTAGTGAGGGGGGGGGGTTGTGTGTAGTGAGGAAGGGGTGGGCTTGGAGGAGGGTGTGTGTGTTGTGTGTAGTGAGGGGAGGTCGGGTTGTGTGTAGGGAGGGGGAGGGGGTGGTTGTGTGTAGTGAAGGGTGAAGGGGTCGGGTTGTGTGTAGGGAGGGGGAGGTCGGGTTGTGTTTAGTGAGAGGGGGGGGTTGGTTTGTGTGTAGTGAGGGGGAGGGGCGGGTTGTGTGTAGTGAGGGGGGAGGGGGTGGGGCGGGTTGTGTGTAGTGAGGTCAGGTGTTGTTTTGTCTACTGAGTGAAGAGGTGGTTTGCGCTGAGGGATTGGGTGTGTATTGACTAGTGAGAAGATTGTGATGGGTCAATTTGTTTCTGTGTGTGCGTGTGTGTGTGTGTGTGTGTGTGTGTATGTATGTATGTATGTATGTGTGTGTGTGTGTGTATGTGTATGTGTGTGTGTGTGTATGTGTATGTGTATGTGTGTGTGTGTGTGTGTGTGTGTGTGTGTATGTATGTGTGTGTGTGTAGTCACAGCCTTCTGGGGTCTGCATGGTGTGTCATGAAAATATCCATGTTGATGAAAACAAAACACATGAAGTTGTGTAACGCCAACGTTGTGCATTCCAATAAAAATTCCTCCTTGGCCCTTAAAGAGCTGAGTTAAGGTCCTTTCAGAGGCCTCTTAAACCTGTTCACACATCTGCCACCTTCTCAGGGCTCTGTTGTGGCAGATGTGGTGGGGGCGGCCATCTAGTTTGACCAGATGTGGTGGGGGGCGGCCATCTTGTTTGACCAGATGTGGTGGGGGCGGCCATCTTGTTTGACCAGATGTGGGGGGGCGGCCATCTTGTTTGACCAGACGTGGCGGGGGCAGCCATCTTGTTTGACCAGATGCGGCGGGGGGGCGGCCATCTTGTTTGACCAGATGTGGCGGGGGGCGGCCATCTTGTTTGACCAGATGTGCGGGGGGCGGCCATCTTGTTTGACCAGATGTGGCGGGGGGGCGGCCATCTTGTTTGATCAGATGTGGCGGGGGCAGCCATCTTGTTTGACCAGATGTGGCGGGGGCAGCCATCTTGTTTGACCAGATGTGGCGGGGGCAGCCATCTTGTTTGACCAGATGTGGCGGGGGCAGCCATCTTGTTTGACCAGATGTGGCGGGGGCAGCCATCTTGTTTGACCAGATGTGGCGGGGGCAGCCATCTTGTTTGACCAGATGTGGCGGGGGGCAGCCATCTTGTTTGACCAGATGTGGTGGGGGGCAGCCATCTTGTTTGACCAGATGTGGTGGGGGGCAGCCATCTTGTTTGACCAGATGCGGTGGGGGCAGCCATCTTGTTTGACCAGATGCGGCGGGGGGGCAGCCATCTTGTTTGACCAGATGTGGTGGGGGCAGCCATCTTGTTTAACCAGAGAGTTTAGAGATTTCAGGAATCGTACTTGATGTGGTTTCAACAATCCGCACTGAGGAAGGCTATACGAGGAGTCTACAAGACCCCGAATCCACAAAAACAAAAGAACACCTCTGTATTTCAATACAAACATCTCCTCCTACTCATGACTTTCAAAGAAACATTCAAAGGAGAAAGTCTCAGAAATATTTATTATTCATGGAATGCTCATCAAATTTCCAAGAATATGGTGATTAAAATCATGTATAATGTATGCATGCCACATTGATATCCATAATGAACACAGAGGCATGGCTCCCTGGCAGAGGATGATGGTGTTGGTGATGAAGAGTTTAGAGTTTGACAAACATGAATGTGGCCTATTTAATGAGCAGAGCCGCACGGGTCCTCAGTTGCTACATTAACCAGTCTTTACAGAGGGGAGCTGGGGTAACTGGAGGCCAACAACATGTACTGATAAGACTCAGGACATTACAGGCCTTCAACAGGAGAACAGGCTGCTGCACAGACTGGAGAGGGGAGGGAGAGGAGCGAGAGGGGAAGGGAGGGCATGGGTAGAGTGAGGGACGGAGGGAGGGAGGGGAGTGAATTGAATTGAGTGAGGGGAGGGAGTGGGTAGAGGAGGGAGAGGAGAGAGGGAGGGAGGGAGGGAAGAAAGATAGTGAATTGAATTGAGTAAGGGAGGGAGAGGAGAGAGGGTGGGAGTGGGTAGAGTGAGGGAGAGGAGAGAGGGAGGGAGTGGGTAGAGTAGAGAGGGAGTGGGCAGAGTAGAGAGGGAGTGGGTAGAGTGAGGGAGAGGAGAGAGATGGAATTGAGTAAGGGAGGTGTGTGTGTGTGTGTGTAGAGTGAGGGATAGAAGAGAGAGATTGAATTGAGTGAGGGAGAGGAGAGCAGGAGGGAGTGGGTAGAGTGAGGGAGAGAAGAGAGAAAGGAGGGAGAGGGAGCTGATAGGGTAGAGAGAGGCAGGGCGAAGATAAAGAGTGGGGGATGGGAGAGAGAGGCACAGCCAGAGAGGGGGAGGGGGTGGAGAGAGAGAGAGAGGCACAGCCAGAGAGGGGGGAGGACAAGGCAGCTAGAGATAAACAGAGGAGAGAGTGAGAGATGGAGGGAAACAGAGCCAGTGATAATCAGGGAATGCAAGAGTGAGAGAGAGAGAGAGCGAGAGAGCGAGAGAGAACACTAATGATAGACAGAGGGAGAGAGAGTGGGGAGGGGTGGGCAAGATAACTAGCAATAAACAGAGAGGGGTGGGGTTAAGGGAGGGGGCAAGAGAGATAATGATAGACAGAGAGAGAAATGAATATAACTATAGATGAACAGAGAGGGGTAGAGAGAGGGAAGAGAGGCAAAGAGCTAGAGATGAAAAGAGAGGGGGAAAGAGAGGGGGAAAAGAGAGGGGAAGAGAGAGGGGGAAGAGAGGCATAGAGCTAGAGATGAAAAGAGAAAGGGGAAGAGAGAGGCATAGAGCTAGAGATGAAGAGAGAGAGGGGGAAGAGAGGCATTGAGCTAGAGATGAAGAGAGAGGGGGGAAGAGAGATGAAGAGAGAGAGGGGGAAGAGAGGCATTGAGCTGAAGAGAGAGGGGGAAGAGAGAGATGAAGAGAGAGAGGGGGAAGAGAGGCATTGAGCTAGAGATGGAGAGAGAGGGGGAAGAGAGGCATTGAGCTAGAGATGAAGGCATTGAGAGAGATGAAGGAGAGGGGGAAGAGAGGCATTGAGCTAGAGATGAAGAGAGAGAGGGGGAAGAGAGGCATTGAGCTAGAGATGGAGAGAGAGGGGGAAGAGAGGCAAAGAGCTAGAGATGAAGAGAGAGAGGGGGAAGAGAGGCATAGAGCTAGAGATGAAAAGAGAAAGGGGAAGAGAGAGGCATAGAGCTAGAGATGAAGAGAGAGGGGGAGAGAGGCAAAGAGCTAGAGATGAAGAGAGAGAGGGAGAAGAGAGAAGCATAGAGCTAGAGATGAACAGAGAGAGGGGGAAGAGAGAGGGGGAAGAGAGGCATAGAGCTAGAGATGAAAAGAGAGAGAGGGGGAAGAGAGGCAAAGAGCTAGAGATGAATGAGAGGCAAAGAGAGAGGGGGAAGAGAGGCAAAGAGCTAGAGATGAAAAGAGAGAGGGGAAGAGAGGCATAGAGCTAGAGATGAACAGAGAGGGGGAAGAGAGAGGCATAGAGCTAGAGATGAACAGAGAGAGGGGGAAGAGAGAGGCATAGAGCTAGAGATGAAGAGAGAGAGAGGGAAGAGAGAGGCATAGAGCTAGAGATGAAGAGAGAGAGAGAGGGAAGAGAGAAAGAGGGGAAGAGAGAGGAATAGAGCTATAGATAAACAGAGAGAGAGGGAAGAGAGAGAGAGGGGAAGAGAGGAATAGAGCTATAGATAAACAGAGAGAGAAGAGAGAGGGGGAAGAGAGGAATATAGCTAAAAATAAACAGAGAGAGAGGGAAAGAGGGAAGAGAGGGGGGAAAGAGGGAAGAGAGAGGGGAGAGAAGGGAAGAGAGAGGAATAGAGCTATAATAAACAGAGAGGGGGAAGAGAGAGGGAAAGGAGAGGGGGAAGAGAGAGAGAGGGAAGAGAGAGAATAGAGCTAAGATAAACAGGGAAGAGGGGAAGAGAGAGAGAGGGGGAAGAAAGGAGAGGGGGAAAGAGAGAGAGAGGGAAGAGAGAAATAGAGCTATAAATAAACAGAGAGAGGGAAGAGAGAGAGGGTGAGAGGGGAAGAGAGATAGAGCTATAGATAAACAGAGAGGGGGAAGAGGGAATGGAGCTATAAATAAACAGAGAGAGGGGGAAGAGAGAGGGGGAGAGAGAAGGGAAGGAAGAGAGAGGGGAAGAGAGAGAGGGGAAAGAGGGGGAAGAGGGGAAAGAGAGAGAGGGGGAAGAGAGAGAGGGGGAAAGAGAGGGGGGAAAGAGGGAAGAGGGAGAAGAGAGAGAGGGGGGAAGAGAGAGAGGGGGAAGAGAGAGGGGAAGAGGAAGAGAGAGAGGGAAGAGAGGAATAGAGCTATAGATAAACAGAGAGAGGGGGAAGAGAGGGGGAAGAGAGGAATAAATAAACAGAGAGAGGGGAGGAAAAGCTATAGATAAACAGAGAGAGGGGGAAGAGAGAGAGAGGGGGAAGAGAGAGGGGGAAGAGTGAGAGGGGAAGAGGAAGAGAGAGGGAAAGAGAGAGGGGAAGAGAGAGGAATAGAGATAGATAAACAAAGAGAGAGGGAAGAAGAGAGAGGGGAAGAGAGAGGGGAAGAGGGGGAAGAAGGAATAGAGCTATAAATAAACAGAGAGAGAGGGGGAAGAGAGAGGGAAGAGAGAGAGGGGAAGAGAGAAGGGGAAGAGAGGGAAGAGAGAGAGGGGAAGAGAGAGAAGAGAGGAAGAGCTATAGATAAACAGAGAGAGAGGGAAGAGAGAGGGAAGAGAGAGAGGGGAAGAGGGAGAGCTATAAATAAAAGAGAGAGGGGGAAGAGAGAGGAATAGAGCTATAGATAAACAGAGAGAGGGGGAAGAGAGAGGGGAAGAGAGAGAGGGAAGAGAGAGGGGAAGAGAGAGAGGAGAGAGGGGAAGAGAGAGGGAAGAGAGAGAGGGAAGAGAGAGGAATAGAGCTATAGATAAAAGAGAGAGGGGGAAGAGAGAAGAGGGAAGAGAGAGGGGGAAGAGAGAGAGGGAAGAGAGAGAGGGAAGAAGAGAGGAATAGAGCATAGATAAACAGAGAGAGGGGGAAGAGAGAGGGAAGAGAGGGGGAAGAGAGAGAGAGGGGAACAGAGAGAGGGGGAAGAGAAGAGGGGGAAAGAGAGAGAGGGGAAAGAGAGAGGGGGAAGAGAGAGGGAGAAGAGAGAGAGGGGGAAAGAGAGAGAGGGGGAAGAGAGAGGGGGAGAAGAGAGAGGGGGGAAAGAGAGAGAGAGAGGGAAAGAGAGAGAGAGGGGGAAGAGAGAGAGAGGGGGAAGAGAGAGAGAGGGGGAAGAGAGAGAGGGGAAGAGAGAGAGGGGAAGAGAGAGAGGGAAGAGAGAGGAATAGAGCTATAGATAAACAGAGAGAGGGGGAAGAGAGAGGGGGGAGAGGGGGAAGAGAGAGGGGGAAGAGTGAGAGGGGGAAGAGAGAGAGGGGAAAGAGAGAGAGGGGGAAGAGAGGGGGAAGAGAGAGAGGGGGAAGAGAGGAATAGAGCTATAAATAAACAGAGAGGGGAGAGAGAGAGGGGGAAGAGAGAGAAGAGAGAGGGGGAAGAGAGAGGGAAGAGAGAGAGGGGGAAGAGAGGAAGAGCTATAAATAAAACAGAGAGAGGGGGATAGAGAGAGGGGAAGAGGGGGAGAGAAGAGAGAAGGGGAAGAGAGAGGGAAGAGAGAGAGGGGGAAGAGAGGAATAGAGCTATAAATAAACAGAGAGAGGGGGAAGAGACAGGAATAGAGCTATAGATACACAGAGAGGGGGAAGAGAGGGAAGAGAGAGGGGAAAGAGACAGAGAGGGAAGAGAGAAAGGGGGAAGAGAGAGAGAAGGAAGAGAAGAGAGGGGGAAGAGAGAGGAATAGAGCTATAAATAAACAGACCGAGAGGGAAGAGAGAGAAGAGAGAGGGGGAAGAGAGAGGGGGAAGAGAGGAATAGAGCTATAGATAAACAAAAAACAGAGAGAGGGAAGAGAGAGAAAGGGGGAAGAGAGAGGGAAGAGAGAGGGAAGAGAGAGAGGGGGAAGAGAGGAATAGAGCTATAAAAAACAGAGAGAGGTGGAAGAGAGAGAAGAGAGAGGGGGGAAGAGAGGAATAGAGCTATAAATAAACAGAGAGGGGGAAGAGAGAGAAAGGGGGAAGAGAGAGGGAAGAGAGAGGGAAGAGAGAGAGGGGGAAGAGAGGAATAGAGCTATAAAAAACAGAGAGAGGTGGAAGAGAGAGAAGAGAGGGGGAAGAGAGGAATAGAGCTATAAATAAACAGAGAGGGGGAAGAGAGAGAGAGAGAGAGAGAGGGGAAGAGAGAGAGGGGAAGAGAGAGAGAGGGGGAAGAGAGGGAAGAGAGAGGAATAGAGCTATAAATAAACAGAGAGAGGGGGAAGAGAGAGAGAGAGGGGAAGAGAGAGAGGGGAAGAGAGAGGAATAGAGCTATAAATAAACAGAGAGAGAGAGGGGGAAGAGAGAGAGAGGGGGAAGAGAGAGAGAGGGGGAAGAGAGAGAGGGGGAAGAGAGAGAGAGGGGGAAGAGAGGGGGAAGAGAGGAATAGAGCTAGAGATGAACAGAGAAAGAGGAATATAACTATAGATAAACAGAGAGGGGGAGAGAGAGAGAGAGAGGGGGAGAGGAGGGGGAGAGGGAGAGGGGGAAGAGAGAGAGAGAGAGAGGGAGAAAGAGAGAGAGAGGGGGAAGAGAGAGAGAGGGAAGAGAGGAATAGAGCTAGAGATAAAAAGAGAAAGAGAGGAATATAACTATTGATAAACAGAGAGAGAGAGAGAGAGAGGGGAAGAGAGGAATAGAGCTAGAGATGAAAAGAGAAAGAGGAATATAACTATAGATAAACAGAGAGGGAGAGAGAGAGAGGGAAGAGAGAATAGAGAGAGGAAAAAGAGAGGAGATAAACAGAGAGAGAGAGAGAGAGAGGGGGAAGAGAGGAATAGAGCTAGAGATGAACAGAGAAAGAGGAATATAATTATAGATAAACAGAGAGGAGGGAGGAGAGAGAGAGAGAGGGGGAAGAGAGGAATAGAGCTAGAGATGAACAGAGAAAGAGGAATATAACTATAGATAAACAGAGAGGGGGAAGAGAGAGAGAGAGAGGGGGGGAGAGGGAGAGGGGGAGAGAGAGAGAGAGGGAGAAGAGAGAGAGAGAGGGGGGAAGAGAGAGAGAGGGAAGAGAGGAATAGAGCTAGAGATGAAAAGAGAAAGAGAGGAATATAACTATAGATAAACAGAGAGAGAGAGAGAGAGAGGGGGAAGAGAGAGAGAGGGAAGAGAGAGAGAGAGAGGGGGAAGAGAGAGAGAGGGAGAAGAGAGAGAGAGGGGGAAAGAGAGAGAGGGAAGAGAGAGAGAGAGAGAGGGGGAGAGAGAGAGAGGGGGAAGAGAGAGAGAGGGAAGAGAGGAATAGAGCTAGAGATGAAAAGAGAAAGAGAGGAATATAACTATTGATAAACAGAGAGAGAGAGAGAGAGAGGGGGAAGAGAGAGAGAGGGAAGAGAGGAATAGAGCTAGAGATGAAAAGAGAAAGAGGAATATAACTATAGATAAACAGAGAGAGAGAGAGGCTCCCCTCGGTCCGTCTGGGAAGGCAAATGAATTAATCAAGCTGCTTCATTACTGTCCTGCCATTATTATTAGGATAAAGAGGGTCATCTCCTCAAAAACTAAGGCTGTGGATAATTCATTACCACACCGTGCAGGAAGGAATCAGGTCTTCAATGACTGAAAGCAGCTCCATTCTCTACCTCGGGCTGTTCTCTCTGCCTGGGGGACACGTGTGATTGAAATGCATTATTTATTTGAATGGGTCACTGTTTTTTTATGAGGTTTGGTAAGAGTTTGTGTGGAGGAGCGTGTGTGTGTGTATATATGTGCCTAACAGTCACATGATGGGGGATGTGTTTTGTAGGCACAGGTGTATGGCTGTAGGATTTCATCACACAACACAGCACGTCAAAAACGAGAGCGATGGAGAGAGGAGAGATGTGGCGAGAGGACAGTGTTGTGGCCAGTGTGTTTGTACATGCAACCGGAGGCAAATGAATCACAATCCGGTATCCTACTCCATCAAAATGCTAATGTAGGAAAATGTAGACATTTCCATATATTTGCAGGGAAGTTGGTGCAGGTTGAAAGGGGAGGTGTTTTATCAGACAAGGTGCAGTGGGGTGTGATGCAGCATTTGCATATCTAATAGAACGGGACATTTCAAAATAAAGAGCAGTGTTGAGATGCAACTGTACACGTTATTATAAATAGGTTACTTAGAAAGACAGAGGATGCACAGCCTGAGAGGCCTAAAAATATTTCTGTATGGCCCCGTATGGTCCCGTATGGCTCCGTATGGCCCCGTATGGCTCCGTATGGCTCTGTATGGTCTCGTATGGCCCCGTATGGTCTCGTATGGCCCCGTATGGTATCGTATGGCCCCGTATGGCCCCCAGTTGGTAGAGCATGAATCATTATTATATTAACATGGAACTGACACCGTTTTAGCAACAATGAATTCTTGTTCAAATATGTTCATATATGCCCCCAGTAAGAATATGATGCCTGCTTCTAAATGGACTGATAAGCACATAGATATGATCATTTTCAGATGTTCCCACTTCATTAGCATTTGTGAAAATTCTACAGTAATATATAGAGGGAAAACAGCTGTGCATTTGAACAATTAACACTGCAGTAAATAAAACCTATTGTCCAGACGACACAGACTGGAGCACCATAGACATCAGTGATACAGTAGGCCTTTATGCAAATAAGCCATTTGCCACACAGGCCTGCTGCCATCCTTCACTTTGAACTGGACTGTATGTTTACAGACAGTAGGGCCTGTCATCATTCACTTTGAACTGGACTGTATGTTTACAGGCAGTAGGACCTGTCATCATTCACTTTGAACTGGACTGTATGTTTACAGGCAGTAGGACCTGTCATCATTCACTTTGAACTGGACTGTATGTTTACAGGCAGTAGGACCTGTCATCATTCACTTTGAACTGGACTGTATGTTTACAGGCAGTAGGGCCTGTCATCATTCACTTTTATTTTTTACCTTTATTTAACTAGGCAAGTCAGTTAAGAACAAATTCTTATTGTCAATGACGGCCTAGGAACAGTGGGTTAACTGCCTGTTCAGGGGCAGAACGACAGATTTGTACCTTGTCAGGTCGGGGGTTTGAACTTGCAACCTTGCAACTTTGAACTGGACTGTGTGTTTACAGGCAGTAGCAACAGCGTGACTTTGGATCAGTAGAAAGAATTCACCAAAATCCGCGAGGCTTCTTACATTGATCAGTCCAATTGATCAAACAACCATGAAGTTGTGAAAAGGGTCAATAGTCAGAAGAGGTAGTTTTGCAACACTACACATACCAATCCACAGACACCAGCCACCCACAGACACCAGCCACCCACAGACAGACACCAGCCACCCACAGACAGACACCAGCCACCCACAGACAGACACCAGCCACCCACAGACCACCAGCCACCCACAGACAGACACCAGCCACCCACAGACAGACACCAGCCACCCACAGACAGACACCAGCCACCCACAGACAGACACCAGCCACCCACAGACAGACACCAGCCACCCACAGACAGACACCAGCCACCCACAGACACCCTTACCTAGACTGGTGGGTTTGATGAGCTCGTCCAGCATATCGTAAAAGGGCAGCCTCTGCAGCTTGACGTCTGGGTGCACCGGATGCAGGGTGGCCGAGGTGGGCAGGTGGTGCGCCAGCCCGCTGAGCTCATGCTTGCCAGGCCCCAGCAACGAGATGGGCAGCAGGGCAGCCGGCGAGGGTACTCCCCCATGCCCGTGGCCCTCATACGCCAGCTGGCTGAGGCCGGCAGGTAGGGCGGCGGTGCCCCCTCCTCCCGAGGCAGGGTAGTGTGGTCCGGGCAGGACCAGCTCTGAGGGAGAGCCCATCTTGGTGGGGAAGCGTCTGCAGTACAGCTCCTTGATTTTCATCTGCACGGCGGGGCTGCAGCCGGCTTTCAGGAGATGCAAGGCCATGGTTAACAGCTCATGTTTTCGACCGTGTTTGTTGCGGCCCGCGTAACCTAGCAGAACCTGCAGCTCTGAAACGCGCAGGCTCATCACCATTTGCTGTGGAGGAGAGACAGAGAGACAGAGAGAGAGACAGAGACAGAGACAGAGAGACAGAGAGAGAGAGACAGAGACAGAGAGTGTTGAGTTAGGCTAAAGGAAATGAGTCTACAAAACTCCTGAAGTACTCCTTGCTTAAACCAACAAAGGTGCGAGGAGACTTACCTGGTCGGCGTAGCGTGAAACATTGACAACAGCGTAGGAGTAGTCTAATGATCAGTTGCCTCACACAGAAGAGCTTTAACTATCATTGCCACAAGAAGAATCCATGAAGGGAATGCAATGCGCCATTATTCCATCACGCAAGAAGATATATATATATATACATTACACCTAAAAGCCAGTTAACTTTAATATACTGTAGAAGCATACACAACATCAATTGAACTTTTTTTTAATTCATTTTTTATTTTACCTTTATTTAACTAGGTAAGTCAGTTAAGAACAAATTCTTATTTTCAATGATGGCCTAGGAACAGTGGGTTAACTGCCTGTTCAGGGGCAGAACGACAGATTTTGTACCTTGTCAGCTCAGGGATTTGAACTTGCAACCTTCCGGTTACTAGTCCAAAGCTCTAACCACTAGGCAACCCTGCCACCCCCAGACATCTTATTCTATGCATTCTTGTAGTTGTTTCACCTTTTTACCCTCAACAATATTCCTACTGCTTTAGACTGGGTAGCCAAATAGCTTCATTTTGATTCATGATTTAGAATTTTCATGGCGCAGATGAAGCTAAATCCATCAAACGAATGTATAAACTATGTGATATAGGCTAATACGTATCACCAGCTCTCTCAGAAAGGTTGATGCAGGCCTAGTTTCCACTACAGATAATTACATGTGGCGAGGGTGTGATATGAATTTCAATGAAGTGTTATCAGACCAGGTTCCTACCAGTACGACCTGTGGACTGGAACCAGTTCATGAGTGAGCTGATACTAATTCCATGCTAATGAGATGCAAATTGTTCATTATCTATAATAATGAAATGCCCATGCATATTAATAATGTATGTTCTCCATGCTATGGGTGGACATTCGAGCAACTAACATCTCATTTGCTCTTGGGCTGGGAATTGCCAGGGACCTCACAATACGATACTTAGGTGCCGATACGACAGCGTTAATTTCATCAACAAAAATATTGACTATAATATAAAACAGACCCAGAAAAAAATATAAAATGAGACGAGAAAATGATCTCTATGACAAAAATCAGACTACTAAGTGGACTGGACAAGAGTTTCTGGAACGATTGAGCGCTTTTCAGTGATAAGCACAATTAATATTAGCAGCACAGATGTGCAGCGCATTCAGCAGTGGAAAGGACACGTCACACCCAGCACACACAGCCTACATCAGCTGGTGAGCTGCAGGGGAGCAAGCGATGAGTGTGAAGACAGGCAGACAGGCTCCGCTTATAGTGTACACATCACACAGGCGACTCTCTTGCTTTTACCGCCAGACTTCTAGTTAGCTACCCTTCGGCTGGTTAAGAAACACAAGCTGCTTTACAAAATAAAATAAAAACAGTAGCAGTATTGAGTTTAGTAGTAAAACAACAGTCTGGCTATGTGTTTCTCTCCTTTGAGTAATCTTGAGAAAAGTAGGCCGTCTTTGAATTTGTAACGACGCTCAACCCCTCCCACTTTTCTCACTGTGTTTCATATACAGGTTTTATAGACAATGCCACCAAGTCTTCCTCTGCGAACTGATCGATTCTAGACCTTAGGCTCCCGTTCAAAAGACATGACCCATAATACTGCCGCTATATTGGAGGGCCACATTTTATATTCATAAAGCATATCATGGGCCATTCTAAAGCTAGGCTACTTACGGACTGGACCGTTAACCATTTGTTTAGGCTACACCTTGTGCAGTCATGTTACCACATTAACTAGCTATAGCTAACAACCTGGGGAATGCAATGTTATGGAACACTCAGAAAGAGGCCATGTAGAACACAAACATGCCTCTCTGACATGTTGAATAAGGGATTACGCCGGCTCTATTCATGGCATTTCTATGTGCTACGTTTGAGAACGTGACCCTGGTACCATTACCAGGAGCCTACTGAACCTGACCCTGGTACCATTACCAGTAGTCTCCTGAACGTGATCCTGGTACCATTACCAGTAGTCTCCTGAACGTGATCCTGGTACCATTACCAGTAGTCTCCTGAACGTGATCCTGGTACCATTACCAGTAGTCTCCTGAACGTGATCCTGGTACCATTACCAGTAGTCTCCTGAACGTGATCCTGGTACCATTACCAGTAGTCTACTGAACGTGACCCTGGTACCATTACCAGGAGCCTACAGAACGTGACCCTGGTACCATAACCAGTAGTCTACTGAACGTGACCCTGGTACCATTACCAGGAGCCTACAGAACGTGATCCTGGTACCATTACCAGGAGCCTACAGAACGTGACCCTGGTACCATTACCAGGAGCCTACAGAACGTGACCCTGGTACCATAACCAGTAGTCTACTGAACGTGACCCTGGTACCATTACCAGGAGCCTACTGAACCTGACCGTGGTACCATTACCAGTAGCCTACTGAACGTGACCCTGGTACCATTACCAGTAGTCTCCTGAACGTGACCCTGGTACCATTACCAGTAGTCTCCTGAACGTGACCCTGGTACCATTACCAGGAGCCTACAGAACGTGACCCTGGTACCATTACCAGGAGCCTACAGAACGTGACCCTGGTACCATTACCAGGAGCCTACAGAACGTGACCCTGGTACCATTACCAGGAGCCTACTGAACGTGACCCTGGTACCATAACCAGTAGTCTACTGAACGTGACCCTGGTACCATTCCCAGGAGCCTACTGAACATGACCCTGGTACCATTACCAAATCACTGAAGCTGGAAACTCATATCTCCCTCACTACCTTTATGCACCAGCTGTCAGAGCAGCTCACAGATCACTGTACCTGTGCATAGCCATCTGTAAATAGCCCATCCAACTACCTCATCCCCATACTGTTATTTATTTTGCTCCTTTGCACCCCAGTCCCTCTACTTGAACACTCATCTTCTGCACATCTATCACTCCAGTGTTTAATTGCTAAATTGTAATTATTTCACCACTATGGCCTATTTATTGCCTTACCTCCCTTATCCTACCTCATTTGCACACATTCTATATAGACATTTTCTATTGTATTATTGACTGTATGTTTGTTTATTCCATGTGTAACTCTGTGTTGTTGTTTGTGTCGCACTGCTTTGCTTTATCTTGGCCAGGTCGCAGTTGTAAATGAGAACTTGTTCTCAACTAGCCTACCTGGTTAAATAAAGGTGAACAAATAATAATAATAACTAGACTAAATCCTTCAAATGACAAAAATGTGACATGGTAATATTTTAGTCAAAATGACAAACACTAAATCAAAAAGAATTAGCACAGCAATTTTCTCTGTATGCGATTCGATGTTCCAGACATATATCTCACCAAATGTCTGCTTCTATGATCAGTCATGGAAATAAATGTGCTGAAAACAAATTGGCTCCCGATTAAAAAACAATATGGACAACAAGTTATAAAGTAAAAGTTCTGGAGTTCTGATGCAGGTACAGTGTAAAAGCTCTGGAGTTCTGATGCAGGTACAGTGTAAAAGTTCTGGAGTTCTGATGCAGGTACAGTGTAAAAGTTCTGGAGTTCTGATGCAGGTAGTTCAGTGTCTGGAGTTCTGAAGGTACAGTTCTGGAGTTCTGATGCAGGTACAGTGTAAAAGTTCTGGAGTTCTGATGCAGGTACAGTGTAAAAGTTCTGGAGTTCTGATGCAGGTACAGTGTAAAAGTTCTGGAGTTCTGATGCAGGTACAGTGTAAAAGTTCTGGAGTTCTGATGCAGGTACAGTGTAAAAGTTCTGGAGTTCTGATGCAGGTACAGTGTAAAAGTTCTGGAGTTCTGATGCAGGTACAGTGTAAAAGTTCTGGAGTTCTGATGCAGGTACAGTGTAAAAGTTCTGGAGTTCTGATGCAGGTACAGTGTAAAAGTTCTGGAGTTCTGATGCAGGTACAGTGTAAAAGTTCTGGAGTTCTGATGCAGGTACAGTGTAAAAGCTCTGGAGTTCTGATGCAGGTACAGTGTACAGTGTAAAAGTTCTGGAGTTCTGATGCAGGTACAGTGTAAAGTTCTGGAGTTCTGATGCAGGTACAGTGTAAAAGTTCTGGAGTTCTGATGCAGGTACAGGTGTAAAAGTTCTGATGCAGGTACAGTGTAAAAGCTCTGGAGTTCTGATGCAGGTACAGTGTAAAAGTTCTGGAGTTCTGATGCAGGTAGGGTGTAAAAGTTCTGGAGTTCTGATGCAGGTACAGTGTAAAAGTTCTGATGCAGGTACAGTGTAAAAGCTCTGGAGTTCTGATGCAGGTACAGTGTAAAAGTTCTGGAGTTCTGATGCAGGTACAGTGTAAAAGTTCTGGAGTTCTGATGCAAACGGAGTAGCATTTGGGAGTTACTTGTATAGTTTAGGTCAGAAACTGTACAAAATGTTTGCAATGCGCTCATTAGTATTTAATTAGCATCCTCTATGAGGATTCCTTAGTAGTTGTTAGCATTTAGTTAGCATCCTATGAGGATTCCTTCATTGAGGATTCCTTAAGTTGTTAGTTAGCATCCTAGTTGTTAGTAGTTGTTAGCATTTAGTTAGCATCCTATGAGGATTCCTTAGTAGTTGTTAGCATTTAGTTAGCATCCTATGAGGATTCCTTAGTAGTTGTTAGCATTTAGTTAGCATCCTATGAGGATTCCTTAGTAGTTGTTAGCATTTTGGTAAATTACACTTTTTGGGCTTTGAATATTAGCACTTTTTAAATAAATACTTGCAGTCAACATGTGCACAAGGTCCAGCACAAGCTTCACTATGAGGCTTACCGGTACTGGGTTTCCCAAAACAGCAGTTTGAGACAGTCACACGTGTTTGTTTACAAAGAACAACAAGCAAAGCTTATGGAGGCGAGTCACTCCAGCAGCGCAACTTAAGTGAGGTGGTAATGTGTGGTTCTGAAAGGCTAAGGTAGCAGGATAACGCTGGGTGTATCAGGGCTGTTTCAGACCACAACGGGTGGGTGTGGAATGAGATGACAGGTCCACTGAGCAGCAGCTGTGTGCTTTCGTATGGAAAACAGCCCTCAGAAGTTCTAATGTAATAGGTTACATAATAATCAAATATATGGGTAAAATAGCAGATATGATGGTAGCACATAAGTCAACGTGACAGGCACACGCAGCACATACCCCTCGTATAACGAACGCCCTGGGCGTGGAATATTGGAGACTTAGATAGCCACCTTCATATCATTTATCTTAATGACAGGGGAGAGATAAAACCAGTGATTAAAACACAGAGCACTAAAACCTCCCCTGAGCTGCTACCCCCCCACACACACACTCCCAGTAGTCAACCACATACACAGGCTGAAGAGAGAGAGAGGTGGAAAGAGAGTGCGAGAGACAGTGCTATGTTTCTCATGCTAATAAAGCCCATTGAATTGAGAGCAAGAGAGAGAGTGAATGTGTGTGTCTTTCTGAAATCTCTCATAAACCAGCTACCACTGACACTAGCCCTAGAAACCCTAACTGTAGCTTAGCATAGCCCAGCTACCACTGTGACACTAGCCCTAGAAACCTATCTAACTTTAGCTTAGCATAGCCCAGCTACCACTAACACCAGCCCTAGAAACCCTAACTGTAGCTTAGAATAGCCCAGCTACCACTAACACCAGCCCTAGAAACCCTAACTGTAGCTTAGCATAGCCCAGCTACCACTAACACCAGCCCTAGAAACCCTAACTGTAGCTTAGAATAGCCCAGCTACCACTAACACCATCCCTATAAACCCTAACTGTAGCTTAGAATAGCCCAGCTACCACTACCACTAACCCTAGAAACACTAATTGTAGATTAGCATAGCCCAGCTACCACTGACACTAGCCCTAGAAACCCTATCCAACTGTTGCTTAGCATAGCCCAGCTATCACTAACACTATCCCTAGAAACCCTGTGTAACTGTAGCTTAGCATAGCCCAGCTACCACGAACACTCGCCCTAGAAACCCTAAAAGGGAACCCAAACCGGCTGGCGCGCGTGCGCCATCGTGCACTTGCTACCTAATTTGTTCTATTTACCTAGCTTGCTGTTGCTAGCTAATTTGTCCTGGGATATAAACATTGAGTTGTTATTTTACCTGAAATGCACAAGGTCCTCTACTCCGCCAATTAATCCACACATACAACGGTCAACCAAATCGTTTCTAGTCATCTCCACTCCTTCCAGGCTTTTTCATCTTTGAACTTATATGGTGATTGGCATCTAGACTTTCATAGTATTACCACGACAACCGACAAAACAGTTAGTCTTTTAATCACCCACGTGGGTATAACCAATGAGGAGGTGGCACGTGGGTACCTGCTTCTATAAACCAATGAGGAGATGGGAGAGGCAGTACTTGCAGCACGATCTGCGTCAGAAATAGAACTGACTTCTATTTTAGCCCTTGGCAACGCAGACGCTCATTGGCGCGCATGGGTGCAATAATTGAGTAACATGTTTCTAAATGTATTTTGTGACGCGAGCGGTGTGGTCAGCCTGTAACTGTAGTTTAGCATAGCCCAGCTACCACTGACACTAGCCCTAGAAACCCTAACTGTAGCTTAGCATAGCCCAGCTACCATTAACACTAGCCCTAGAAACCCTATCTAACTGTAGCTTAGCATAGCCCAGCTACCACTGACACTAGCCCTAGAAACCCTAACTGTAGCTTAGCATAACCCAGCTACCACTGACACTAGCCCTAGAAACCCTAACTGTAGCTTAGCATAGCACACACACACACACACAACTGTACACATATTTCTCCCCCTTTATCACACTGCGGATGTGTAACATTCCTCCACTGACCTGAAGAAAAGTGAGGGAAAACAAATAGAGACAAAAACACTGAAGCCAGAGGAGGAGAGACAGACTGCAGGACAGAGCACTCTCTCTCTTTTCCTGACTCATCATACAAGGCCCAATCATCATATTTACAGTTACAGTAATTATCAGGACACTGTTTTGAAAGGAGGTCTGGTGTGGTTTTAGCACACAGGCCAAAACATCTGATGTCACACAGTCCTTTAGGCCATGCTGTGAGAGGAGTGATGGGTCCAGACTCCAGGCATGTAGCATCAATCCTAGCATCATGAGGATTTAGGCTATACAGCTATTAGCAAGGCCTACAACAGTGTTCCCAAAACTCCATCCTCAGGAACCCAAGGAGAGCACATTTTGGTTTGCGCCCTAACACTACACAGCTGATGATCAAAGCTTGATGATTAGCTAATTATATGAATCAGCTGTGTAGCTTAAGGGCAAAAACCAAAAGGGGGCCCCCAGGACCGAGTTTGGGAATCGCTGGCCTTATTGAGTAAGTCACACTTCACTCTGTCCTCTATTTGCAGCACATAGGCTACACTTCCTGTGCTGTCCTTATAAAATAAAGGACATGTGTATGATAAGGCTGTAAGCACCCAGAAGATTCAGACGCATAAATTCTAATTGAATCCAGCATAACATACTGATATCATATCTGACAGCATAGTAACGCCCTCTGGCATTTCTGGCTCCAGCATTTCAACTTTGATTTCTGGTCACACAGATGGGGTCTTAGGAAACGCCTTCAATAACACAGAACAACACACATGTTGAAGACCTCTGCTAACTCATATTAACATCTACATAGCACACTAAAGAAAAGTAAAGGTATGACATATTTTACTATGTTACTGGTATGAATGTACAGACCGGTTTGAGTTTTTACTTTACCTTCTATAAAAAGGTATTTAAAATTATTGGTTTGTTAAATGGATACTCTGCTACTTGAGTCATCTCTCTCTCCCGCTCTCTCTCCGTCTCTCTCTCTGTCTCTCTCTCTCTCAATTCAATTCAAGGGCTTTATTGGCATGGGAAACGTGTTAACATTGCCAAAGCAAGTGAGGTAGATAATATATAAAGTGAATATATAAAGTGAAATAAACAATAAAAATTAACAGTAAACATCACACATATAGAAGTTTCAAAACAATAAAGACATTACAAATGTCATATATATATACAGTGTTTTAACAATTTACAAATGGTAAAGGACACAAGATAAAATAAATAAGCATAGATATGGGTTGTATTTACAATGGTGTGTGTTCTTCACTGGTTGCCCTTTTCTCGTGGCAACAGGTCACAAATCTTGCTGCTGTGATGGCACACTGTGGAATTTCACCCAGTAGATATGGGAGTTTTTCAAAATTGGATTTGTTTTTGAATTCTTTGTGGATCTGTGTAATCTGAGGGAAATATGTCTCTCTAATATGGTCATACATTGGGCAGGAGGTTAGGAAGTGCAGCTCAGTTTCCACCTCATTTTGTGGGCAGTGAGCACATAGCCTGTCTTCTCTTGAGAGCCATGTCTGCCTACGGCGGCCTTTCTCAATAGCAAGGCTATGCTCACTGAGTCTGTACATAGTCAAAGCTTTCCTCTCTCTCAATTAAATTAAATTCAAGGGCTTTATTGGCATGGGAAACACATGTTAACAATGTCAAAGCAAGTAAAATAGATAAAACAAAAGTGAAATAAACAATAAAAAATGAACAGTAAACATTACTCAAAAGTTCAGAAAGAATAAAGACATTTCAAATGTAATATTTAAGCAATAAGGCCCAATGCGTTGTGCCTAAGAACAGCCCTTAGCAGTGGTATATTGGCCATATACCACAAACCCCCAAGGTGCCTTATTGCTATTATGAACTGGTTACCAATGTAATTAGAGCAGTAAAAACAAATCCTTTGTCATACCCGTTGTATACGGTCTGACATATCACGGCTGTCAGCCAATCAGCATTCAGGGCTCTAACCATCCAGTTTAAAACATGTGTATATATACATACACACAGTGTTGTAATGATGTGCAAATAGTTAAAAGTGAAAATAAATATGGGTTGTATTTAATGGTTGACCTTTTCTTGTAGCACAAGGTCAAACATCTGGCTGCTATGATGGCACACTGTGGTATTTCAACCAAGAGATACAAGAGTTTATCAAAATTGCATTTGTTTTTTATATTATTTGTTGGTCTGTGTAATCTGAGGGAAATATGCGTCTCTAATATGGTCATACATTGGGCAGGAGAATAGGAATTGCAGCTCAGTTTCCACCTCATGTTGTGGGCAGTGTGCACAATAGCCTGTTTTCTCTTGAGAGCCAGGTCTGCCTATGGTGGCCTTTCTCAATATCAAGGCTATGCTCACTGAGTCTGTACATAGTCAAAGCTTTCCTTAAGTTTGGGTCAGTCACAGTGATCAGGTATTTTGCCACTGTGTACTCTCTGTTTAGGGCCTAATAGCATTCTAGTTTGCTCAGATTTTTTTGTAAATTCTTTCCAATGTATCAAGTAATTATCTTTTTGTTTTATCAAGATTTGGTTGGGTCTAATTGTGTTGCTGTCATGGGGCACACTGATATCCATGTCTGGGTCAGCAGAGACCATAGCTCAAAGACATCTATGCAACGTCGGCCCTGGTCTATTTGCATGTAGGCCAAGCATCAAAACGTACAATAGGCCAAGCATCAAAACGTACAATAGGCCAAGCATCAAAACGTACAATAGGCCAAGCATCAAAACGTACAATAGGCCAAGCATCAAACGTACAATAGGCCAAGCATCAAAACGTACAATAGGCCAAGCATCAAACGTACAATAGGCCAAGCATCAAAACATACAATAGGCCAAGCATCGTACAATAAACGTACAATAGGCCAAGCATCAAAACGTACAATAGGCCAAGCATCAAAACATCAAAGGCCGCATCAAAACATACAATAGGCCAAGCATCAAAAACGTACAATAGGCCAAGCATCAAAACGTACAATAGGCCAAGCATCAAAACGTACAGTAGTACAATAGGCCATTTAATTAAGTTAAACAAAAAAACGCTGCAGATGAGAAGATATCAACAAATGTGAACTCCACAATGTAACTATATGGAATATAGAGCACAGAGAACAACTAAGGACTGCTGCTGTGGCAGCTTTGATTCTTCAGCAGAACACCAGAGTTCAGTGGAGAGTTGCCCAGAGCTACAGACAGAGCTACAGACAGGGCTACAGACAGGGCTACAGAGAACTACAGACAGAGCTACAGACAGAGCTACAGAGAGCTACAGACAGAGCTACAGACAGAGCTACAGACAGGGCTACAGACAGAGCTACAGACAGAGCGACAGAGAACTACAGACAGAGCTACAGAACTACAGACAGAGCTACAGAGAACTACAGACAGAGCTACAGAGAGCTACAGACAGAGCTACAGAGAACTACAGACAGAGCTACAGAGAGCTACAGACAGAGCTACAGACAGGGCTACAGACAGAGCTACAGACAGAGCGACAGAACTACAGACAGAGCTACAGAGAACTACAGCCAGAGCTACAGCCAGAGCTACAGACAGAGCTACAGACAGAGCTACATAGAACTACAGACAGAGCTACAGACAGAGACACAGACAGAGCTAGACAGAGCTACATACAGAGAGAGAGAGAGAGAGAGAGAGAGAGACATACAGAGCTACAGACAGACACAGACAGAGCTACAGACAGAGACACAGACAGAGCTACAGACAGAGACACAGACAGAGCTACAGACAGAGACAGAGAGCAATCACACCAGTCACACCATTAGTGACCTGTTGCCACAAGAAAAGGGCAACCAGTGAAGAACAAACACCATTGTAAATACAACCCATATTTATGTTTATTTATTTTCCCTTTCATACTTCAACTATTTGCACATCATTACAACACTGTATATATACACATAGGGCATTTGAAATGTCCTTATTATTTTTGGAACTTTTGTAAGTGTAATGTTTACTGCAATTTTTTATCTATTTCACTTGTTTTGGCAATGTAAACATACATTTCCCATGCCAGTAAAGCCCTTGAATAGAATTGAGAGATCAGACCTATGCCCCTCCTGCCCACCCCATGCCCCCACTCCAGCAAAGAGGGCTTCAACATGAAAGTCACACAGATGGCCTGAGGTCATCTGCCTTTGGCCTAAAGAGCAGGAACCTGGACATTACCAAAGAAATTAGAAATACAGACATAATCATCCTACAAGAATCATGGTATAGATGAGACGGACCCACTGGTTGCCCTCTAGGTTACAGAGAGCTGGTAGTCCCATCCACCAAACTACCAGGTGTGAAACAGGGAAGGGACTCAGGGGGTACGCTAATTTGGTATAGAGCAGCCCTAACTCACTCTATTAAATTGATCAAAACAAGAATATTTTACATTTGGCTAGAAATTCTAAAGGAAATTATCTCAACAGAGAAATGTCCTCCTGTGTGCTACCTATATCTCCCCAATAGAATCCCCATACTTTAATGAAGACAGCTTCTCCATCCTGGAGGGGGAAATCAATCATTTCCAGGCCCAGGGACATGTACTAGTCTGTGGTGACCTAAATGACAGAACTGGACAAGAACCTGACACCCTCAGTACACAGGGGGACAAACACCTACCTGGAGGTGACAGCATTCCATCCCCATGTGGCCCCGTAGGCACAACTACGACAACATAACCAACAGAAACAGGTCACAACTCCTGCAGCTTGGTCACACGCTGGGTCTGTACATAGTCAACGGTAGGCTTCGAGGGGACTCCTATGGTAGGTACTAGAGGTCGAACGAATATGATTTTTCAACGCCGATACCGATTATTGGAGGACCAAAAAAAGCAGATACCGACTAATCTGCCGATTTTTTAAAATGTATTTGTAATAATGACAATTACAACAATACTGAATGAACACTTATTTTAACTTAATATAATACATCAATAAAATCAATTTAGCCTCAAATAAATAATGAAACATGTTCAATTTGGTTTCAGTAATGCAAAAACAAAGTGTTGGAGAAGTAAAAGTGCAATATGTGCCATGTAAAAAAAGCTAACGTTTGAGTTCCATGCTCAGAACATATGAAAGCTGGTGGTTCCTTTTAACATGAGTCTTCAATATTCCCAGGTAAGACGTTTTAGGTTGTAGTTAATATAGTTATTATAGGACTATTTCTCTCTATACCATTTGTATTTCATATACCTTTGACTATTGGATGTTCTTATAGGCACTTTAGTATTGCCAGTGTAACAGTATAGCTTCCATCCCTCTCCTCGCCCCTACCTGGGCTCGAACAAGGAACACATCGACAACAGCCACCCTCGAAGCAGCGTTACCCATGCAGGGCAAGGGGAACAACCACTCCAAGTCTCAGAGCGAGTGACGTTTGAAACGCTATTAGCGCGCACCCCACTAACTAGCTAGCCATTTCACATTGGTTACACCAGCCATTAGGATGATAGGCTTGAAGTCATAAACAGCTGTGCTTGCGAAGAGCTGCTGGCAAAATGCACGGAAGTGCTGTTTGAATGAATGCTTACGAGCCTGCTGCTGCCTGGTGCCTACCACCGCTCTGTCAGACTGCTCTATCAAATCATAGACTTAATTATAACATAACACACAGAAATACGAGCTTTTGGTCATTAATATGGTCGAATCCGGAAACGATCCTTTCGAAAACAAAACGTTTATTATTTCAGAGAAATACGGAACCATTCTGTATTTTATCTAATGGGTGGCATCCCTAAGTCTAAATATTCTTGTTACATTGCACAACCTTCAATGTTATGTCATAATTACGCCAAATTCTGGCAAATTAGTTCGTAATGAGCCAGACTGCCCAAACTGTTGCATATACCCAGACTGTGTGCAATGAATGCAAGAGAAGTGACACAATTTCACCTGGTTAATATTGCCTGCTAACCTGGATATCTTTTAGCTAAATATGCAGGTTTAAAAATATATACTTGTGTATTGATTTTAAGAAAGCCATTGGTGTTTATGGTTAGGTACAGTCATCCAACGATTGTGCTTTTTTCGCAAAATGCGCTTTTGTTAAATCATTCCCCAGCGTTGCATCGATTATATGCAACGCAGGACACGCTAGATAAACTAGTAATATCATCAACCATGTGTAGTTATAACTAGTGATTATGATTGATTTGATTGTTTTTTTATAAGATAAAGTTTAATGCTAGCTAGCAACTTACCTTGGCTTACTGCATTCGTATAAGAGGCAGGCTCCTCGTGGAGTGCAATGAGAGGCAGGTGGTTAGAGCGTTGGACGAGTTAACTGTAAGGTTGCAAGATTGGATCCTCCGAACTGACAAGGTGAAAATCTGCAGTTAACCCACTGTTCCTAGGCCATCATTGAAAATAAGAATGTGTTCTTAACTGACTTGCCTAGTTAAATAAAGGTATATATAAAAAAATATTTTTAAAATTCTGCAAAATCGGGCACCCAAAAATACCGATTTCCGATTGTTATGAAAACTTGAAATCGGCCCTAATTAAAATCGGCCATTCCGATTAATCGGTCGACTTCTAGTAGGTACACCTATACAGTGGGGCAAAAAAGTATTTAGTCAGCCATCAAATGTGCAAGTTCTACCACTTAAAAAGATGAGGCCTGTAATTTTCATCATAGGTACACTTAAAAAAAATCCAGAAAATCACATTGTAGGATTTTTAATGAATTTACTTTGTTATATACCCTTTGTTGGCAATGACAGAGGTCAAATGTTTTCTGTAAGTCTTCACAAGGTTTTCACACACTGTTGCTGGTATTTTGGCCCATTCCTCCATGCAGATCTCCTCTAGAGCAGTGATGTTTTGGGGCTGTTGCTGGGCAACACAGACTTTTAACTCCCTCCAAAGATTTTCTATGGGGTTGAGATCTGGAGACTGGCTAGGCCACTCCAGGACCTTGAAATGCTTCTTACGAAGCCACTCCTTCGTTGCCCGAGCGGTGTGTTTGGGATCATTGTCATGCTGAAAGACCCAGCAAGGGCATTGAAGATGAAACGTGGCCCGTGTTGACCAGCAACAGCCCCAAAACACAACCTTGTGAAGACTTACAGAAAACGTTTGACCTCTGTCATTGCCAACAAAGGGTATATAACAAAGTATTGAGATAAACTTTTGTTGTTGACCAAATACTTATTTTCCACCATAATTTGCAAATAAATTCATTAAAAATCCTACAATGTGATTTTCTGGATTTTTTTTTCTCATTTTGTCTGTCATAGTTGAAGTGTACCTATGATGAAAATTACAGGCCTCTCTCATCTTTTAAGTGGGAGAACTTGCACAATTGGTGGCTGACTAAATACTTTTTTGCCCCACTGTAGCTCATCTCTTGGCAGTAGTATTGAAGACCACTTTATCACTGACCTCAACTCAGTCTCTCAAAGTCAGTCCACTGACACACCCATCAGACCACAGCAAAATAGCACTCTACTTGAACAGAGCAATACTCAATCATGACACATCAAAGCCAAAGGAACTGAATAAGATTAAGAAATGCTGGAAGGGAAGTAGTGTGGAAACCTACCAAAAAACAATTAGGCAACAACAAATGAAATCCCTTGTAGACAATTTCCTGGACAAAACGTTCCACTGTAATAGTGAAGGTGTAAACTTGGCAGTGGAAAACCTAAACAGTATAGTTGACCTCTCAGCTTCACTATCAAATCTAGAAATTTCAAAAAGAAAACATAAGAAAATGAACAACAACAACAAATGGTTTGATGAAGAATGCAAAAACCTAAGAAAGAAATGGAGAAACCTATCCAATCAAAAACATAGAGACCCAGAAAACCTGAGCCTACGCTTTTACTATGGCGAATCACTAAAACAATACAGAAATACACTACGGAAAAAGAAGGAACAGCACGTCAGAAATCAGCTCAATGTAATTGAAGAATCCATAGACTAACCACTTCTTGGAAAATTGGAAAACACTAAACAAAACAAAGAGTTGGTGCCCTCACACATTGACTGTACCGGTACCACCTGTATATAGCCTCTCTACTGTTATTTTCACTGTCATTTTACTGTTTAGGTTTGTTTTTTTTTCTTTACTTATCTATCGTTTACCTAATACCAATTTTTTATTAAAAATGTCACTGTTGGTTAGGGCTTGTAAATAAGCATTTCACTGGAAGGTCTACACAAGGTTGTATTCGGCGCACATAGCCTAGTGGTTAAAGCGTTGGACTAGTAACCGGAAGGTTGCAAATTCAAACCCCCGAGCTGACAAGGTACAAATCTGTCGTTCTGCCCCTGAACAGGCAGTTAACCCACTGTTCCTAGGCCGTCATTGAAAATAAGAATTTGTTCTTAACTGACTTGCCTAGTTAAATAAAGGTAAAATAAAATAAAAAACGTGACAATTGAAATGATCAAATATACAGACTCCAAATTACAATTGGCTACACATAAACTCTTTAACATCATCCTCAGCTCTGGCCTTTCCCCAATATTTGGAACCAAGGACTGATCAACCCAATGTACAAAAGTGGAGACAAATTTGACCCTAATAACGAGAGTGGGATATGCGTCAACAGCAATCTTGGGAAAATCCTCTGTATTTTCATTAACAGCAGACCCGTACATTTCCTCAGTGAAAACAATGTACTGAGTAAATGTCAAATTTACTTTTTTACCAAATTACCGTACGACAGACCACAAATTCACCCTGCACACCCTAATTGACAAACAAACCAAAACAAAGGCAAAGTCTTCTTCTGCTTTGTTGATTTAAAAAAAGCTTGACTCAATTTGACATGAGGATCTGCTATTCAAATTGATGGAAAGGTGTGATGGGGGAAAAACATACGACATTATAAAATCCATGTACACAAACAAGTGTGCGGTTAAAATGGGCAAACATTTATTCCCACAATGCCGTGGGGTGAGACAGGGATGCAGCTTGAGCCCCACCCTCTTCAACATATATATCAACGATTTGGCAAGGGCACTAGAACAGTCTAAAGCACCCGGCCTCACCCTACTAGAATCTAAAGTCAAATGTCTACTGTTTGCTGATGATCTGGTGCTTCTATCCCCAACCAAGGAGGGCCTACAGCAGCACCTAGATATTCTGCACAGATTCTGCCAGACCTGGGCCTTGACAGTAAATCTCAGTAAGACAAAAATAATGGTGTCCCAAAAAAGGTCCAGTTGCCAGGACCACAAATACAAATGTAATTTAGACACAGTTACCCTAGAGCACACAAAAAAAACTATACACACCCCGGCCTGAACATCAGTGCCACAGGTAACTTCCACAAAGCTGTGAACGAGCTGAGAGACAAGGCAAGAAGGGCAATTCTTTGCCATCAAAAGGAACATAAAATGTAACATACAAAGTAGGATCTGGCTAAAAATACTTGAATCAGTTATAGAACCCCTCGCCCTTTATGGTTGTGAGGTCTGAGGGTCCACTCACCAACCAAGACTTCACCAAATGGAGACTCAGCATGCAGAATTCTGCTAAAATATCCTCAGTGTACATCGTAAAAACACCAAATAATGCATGCAGAGCAGAATTAGGCTGATATCCACTAATTATCAAAATCCAGAAAAGAGCCGTTAAATTCTACAACCACCTAAAAGGAAGCGATTCCCAAACCTTCCATAACAAAGCCATCACCAACAGAGAAATGAACCTAGAGAAGTCCCCTAAACAAGCTGGTCAACAGAGCCCCAGGACAGCAACACAATCAGACCCAACCAAATCACCAGAAAACAAAAAGATAATTCCTGAGTACAATCTGAGTAAACTAGAATGCTATTTGGAACTAAACAGAGAGTACACAGTGGCAGAATACCTGACCACAGTGACTGACCCAAAGTTAAGGAAAGCTTTGACTATGTACAGACTCAGTGAGCATAGCCTTGCTATTGAGAAAGGCCACCGTAGGCAGGCTCAAGAGAAGACTGCCTATGTGCACTGAGTCTGTACATAGTCAAAGCTCTTATCCAGATTTAACACACAAAATGAGGTGGAAACTGATCTGCACCTCCTACCAAATGTATTAGAGACACATATTTCCCTCAGATTACACAGATCCACAAAGACTCCCATATCAAGAGAGAGAGGCAGGGAGAGTAGATTGAGAGTGGCGGGGAGAGGAGATTGAGGTGAGGATTGAGTGGGAGAGAGAGATTGAGAGAGGCAGGGAGCAAGAGAGAGCGGGGGAGGGGTAGAGAGGGAGGGAGAGAGAGAGAGAGCGGGAGAAAAAGTGCGAGAGGGGGAGGAAAGGAGATGGAGAGAGACCGAAAGAAAAGAAAGGGGGGAGGGAGGGAGGGAGGGAGGGAGGGAGGGAGGGAGGGAGGGAGGGAGGGAGGGAGGGAGGGAGGGAGGGAGGGAGGGAGGGAGGGAGGGAGGGAGGGAGGAGAAAAACAGAGCGAGAGGCAGAGAGAGAGGGGTAGTGGTTTGTGATAATAGTGAGGGAGAGAGAGGTAGTGGTTAGTGATAATAGTGAGGGAGAGAGAGGTAGTGGTTAGTGATAATAGTGAGGGGAGAGAGAGGTAGTGGTTAGTGATATTAGTGAGAGACTGATATGGGTCCTACTCAGAGTGTTACACTGCGTCAGAGGTTTAGATGTTACTAAACCTCCCCCACACAGAGACAACCGAGACGAACACCCACGTGCACACCAACACGTCCACACATTAAAGTACGGACACATGCAACCCTCTGACGCAGAAATGTAAAAGCCCTGACATGCACGTCCACATCTAGGCTAGTTCAAACACATAGGACTACTGACACACAGTCTGTCTCCTATCCAGACTGAACACACACCTGTTCGTGCCCTACCGTGTTGTAGCCCCCCTCCACAACAGAGGCCGGAATGAAACCAACCAGACAGTAAAAAAAGGGCCTTTGAAGGCGTAAGCAGACAGGCCAGTGCTCAGCTGCACGGCAGCCTCTTTGAACGGACTGTTTCATCTGTCAGAAGAGGCACGGGGCTATAGAACTGCTGGGGCTGGCAAATACACTCTGATGCCGGACTTGGGAGTCACTAGTGCTCTCTCTCTCACACACACACCAACCCATTCCAGTACATATGACGGGGCCAGTAGCCAGTACTGGCAGAACAGGTGCTTGCCCACTACAGAACAAACACACAAAGGCCAAGCATGCAAAAAAAGAGTGTGCACACTGCACAATGCTAACACAATGCTAACACGCACAAAGCAGCCATGCACACAAGCCTAATGCCGCACACATTCAAGGCAGTGTCACGGAACCACATGCCTCCATACTCACTCACACTGTGTAAAGAATTATACTGAGACATTCAGCAGCCTGCAAAAAGCTGGCATAGAAGAAGCTAGGTGAGATTGAAGTGATACAACGTCCCTTCTGTCTGCCGAGGGGCTGATAGAGAAGAGAGGAAATGTTCAACTAAAAATGGCAACATTTTGGGTAGGCCATGATAGAGCTGCACAATCCCTCCAATTCACATCTAAATCTAAATTCACATTCTCCATCTAATTCACATCTAAATTCACATTCTCCATCTAATTCACATCTAAATCTAAATTCACATTCTCCATCTAAATCTAAATTCACATTCTCCATCTAATTCACATCTAAATCTAAATTCACATTCTCCATCCAATTCACATCTAACTCTAAATCCACATTCTCCATTTAAATCTAAATTAACTTTCTCCATCTAATTCACATCTAAATCTAAATTCACATTCTCCATCTAATTCACATCTAAATTCACATTCTCCATCCAATTCACATCTAACTCTAAATCCACATTCTCCATTTAAATCTAAATTACCTTTCTCCATCTAATTCACATCTAAATCTAAATTCACATTCTCCATCTAATTCACATCTAAATTCACATTCTCCATCCAATTCACATCTAACTCTAAATCCACATTCTCCATTTAAATCTAAATTAACTTTCTCCATCTAATTCCCATCTAAATTCCCATTCTCCATCTAATTCACAATATTGACATGTGCAATATCCATATCGCAATACATATTTTGAAAACGCCACTCAGCCGTGTGTAGCGTCAGTTTTTAATAGTTTGGTCAGTTTGTCGTCTCTCTTCCTGCGGCTGCTTTCCACACACACCAAGCTCCGCCCCCTGCAACTCAAACGCGGCAGTTCCATCTTTCTCGCTGTTAAATTCACTAGAAGTTTGCATGCTGTACTGTTAGGTCAAATGCATTTCGAACAGATTGTTCCAAACAAGAACGATCCCACCTTCCACTTTGCTTCTTACTATAAATTATTATACTTCTATGATTTAAACAGTTCAAGTGTTTTGATCTATAATGCAAGTCAATCGCACTCCCAATACTTGGTAAGAAAATAAATCATTTGCATAGAGTTTCTTTGGCCCATATCGTGCAGTCCTACCCTAGCCTGGGTGTTTGATTTTTGATTTTATTAGGATCTCTTTTAGTCCCCATTTGGACTAATCTTCCAAGAGTCCTTTGTATTATAAATTGTATTTTAATGCTAACACACTTTCACATATAACACACTATTACAAACATACATAATACACTAGCATAATGACCCAATAAATACTCAATCTAAAAAAATATTGATTCTTCATCTAGTATAGTCCCACAACATTTCTATATACTATATTTAAACTTATATGTTAAATCTACCATTACCTATTCGAGATCTTTGTGATCAAATTTGCACTTTCCTTGGCTTGAAATTACACAATGTGCCAGTTTGAAATCGGTTGATACAACAATGTCTGGTTTTTAAAACATTCTTCAAACACAATTACCTTCACCTGGTTTTGATTGTCCATTGCTCGAAAAGTGAAAATATTACATAACGTGATACACAACACAAATCAGAAGACTTTGCAAGCTCTTCTTTCAGGACAGAACAGACACTGGATTTCCAACACTTGATCTTCATCCTTGCCGTGTCTGAATCCTGGTTTAGGAAGGCCACCAAAAAATCAGAGATTTCCATACCCAACTACAACATTTTCCGTCAAGATAGAACTGCCAAAGGGGGAGGAGTTGCAATCTACTGCAGAGAGAGCTTGCAAAGTTCTGTCATACTTTCCAGGTCTTTGCCCAAACAGATCCGAGTTTCTAATTTAAAAATTCATCTCTCCAGAAATAAGTCTTTCACTGTTGCCGCCTGTTATTGACCCACCTCAGCCCCCAGCGGTGCCCTAGACACCATATGTGAATTGATTGCACCCCCATCTATCTTCGGAGTTCGTTCTGTTAGGTGAACTAAACTGGGATATGCTTAACACCCCAGCAGTCCTACAATCTAAGCTAGATGCCCTCAATCTCACACAAATGATCAAGGATACCACCAGGTACAACCCTAAATCCATAAACATGGGCACCCTCATAGATATTACCCTGACCAACTTGTCCTCCAAATACACCTCTGCTGTTTTCAATCAGGATCTCAGCGATCACTGCCTCATTGCCTGCATCTGCTATGGGTCCGCGGTCAAATGACCACCCCCTGACCATTTCGAATCACACGTACCTTCTCCGCTGTGCAATCCAGTATCCGAGCTGGTCATGGGTGCACCTCAGACACGCTCAAGGTACTAAACAATATCATAACCGCCATCGATAAAAGACAGTATTGTGCAGCCGTCTTCATCGACCTGGCCAAGGCTTTCGACTTTGTCAATCACCGTATTCTTATCGGCGGCCTTGGTTTTCTCAAATGACTGCCTCGCCTGGTTCACCAACTACTTTGCAGAGTTCAGCGGGTGATTCCCTGATCGACCTCTATGCAGACGACACCATTCTGTATACATCTGGCCCTTCTTTGGACACTGTGTTAACAAACCTTCAAACGAGCTTCAATGCCATACAACACTCCTTCCATGGCCTCCAACTGCTCTTAAACGCTAGTAAAACCAAATGCATGCTTTTCAACCGTTCGCTGCCCACACCTGCCCGCCTGTCCAGCATCACTACTCTGGACGGTTCTGACCTAGAATATGTGGACAACTAAAAATACCTACGTGTCTGGTTAGACTGTAAACTCTCCTTCCAGACTCATATTAAACATCTCCAATCCAAAATCAAATCTAGAATCAGCTTTCTATTTCGCAACAAAGCCTCCTTCACTCACGCCGCCAAACTTACCTGAGTAAAACTGACTATCCTACCGATCCTCGACCTCTACTCAGCAAACTGGATGCAGTCTATCACAGTGCCATCCGTTTTGTTACCAAAGCCCCTTATACCACCCACCACTGCGACCTGTATGCGCTCTAGTCGGCTGGCTCTCGCTACATATTCGTCGCCCGACCCACTGGCTCCAGGTCATCTATATGTCTATGCTAGGTAAAGCTCCACCTTACCTCAGCTCACTGGTCACGAAAACAACACCCACCCGTAGCATGAGCTCCAGCAGGTATATCTCACTGGGCATCCCCAAAGCCAACATCTCCTTTGGCCGCCCTTCCTTCCAGTTCTCTGCTGCCAGTGACTGGAACGAATTGCAAAAATCACTGAAGCTGGAGACTTACATTTCCCTCACTAACTTTAAACATCAGCTATCTGAGCAGCTAACCGATCGCTGCAGCTGTACATAGTCCATCTGTAAATAGCCCACCCAATCTACCTACCTCATCCCTATAATGTTTTTATATACTTTCCTGCTCTTTTGCACACCAGTATAACTACTTGCACATCCTCATGTGCTCATCTATTACTCCAGTGTTAATCTGCTAAATTGTAATTACTTTGCTACTGTGGCCTATTTATTGCCTTACCTCATCACACCATTTGCACACACTGTATATAGACGTTTCCCCCCTATTGTGTTATTGACTGTACACTTGTTTATTCCATGGGTAACTCTGTGTTGTTGTTGGTGGTGTCGCACTGCTTGGCCAGGTCGCAGGTGTAAATGAGAACTTGTTCTCAACTAGCCTACCTGGTTAAATAAAAGGTGAAATCTAAAAAAAAAAATCCTAGTTCTTCCATTAACAGGAAGACAACAACTCTAGTAAGACAGGATACAGAATTATCACAGATTAGTCTGGGATAGGAATGGCCAGGGACCTCATGATATGATATTATCACCACTCTTAGGTGCCCCGATACGATATGTATGGTGATTCTCACCATTCTATATGTACTGTGATCCCATACTGGGATTTTATTGCAATTTAATGTTCCAAACATATTGTTCACCATATATGTCTGCTGCAGAGAGGAGAGAGAGTCATGAGAAAACACGTTTTGATCAGTCATGGAAATAAAAGTACTGATGTTTTGGTGCAGTTACAGATAACTAGCGCAAAAATACGATATATATAGTCAAAAATAATATCCCGATATATTTTATTTATTTAACTAGGCAAGTCAGTTAAGAACAAATTATTATTTACAACGACGCTTGGCCAATTGTGCGCAGCCCTATGGGACTCCCAATCACGGCCGGTTGTGATACAACCTGGAATTGAACCAGGGTCTGTATTGACGGCTCTAGCCCTGAGATGCAGTGCCATAGACTGCTGTATAGATTTTCCCTATCACTAAGAATAGTCACAGAGTACCAAAGACAACATGCTTTTGGTTCCAGACAGGACCCAAAATCCCTCCATCAGTGTAATCTAGAGTTTTGCTGTGTTCTGTGGTCCACAACTTCAGGATAACCTTTGCCCAAACTCTAACCCAGCTGGACTGCCAGTGACATGGAGGGATTAATGCATCCACACTACGTCAGAAACACACACTGCACATCGCCTTGTCTGTTTTATAGCGGGTGTCTTACTGGCTAACAGAGATGCAGCTCCTCATTTCTAGCTAGGTGACTGGGAGATGAAGCTGATTATGGCCTGCCAGACGGCGCGGCTCTGCAGTGTGGGAGTGTGTGCTGTTATGGATGTGTGTGTGTGGCTGTTGTGGGGTGGACTCTACCTGCCCCATTATATAAAGCTCTGCTAGAGAGAGTAGAGCTTTAGTCTGTGTACCAGCATCCCCCATTCCATCCTCATCCTCCCTCCCCCTCCCACTATCCATCCTCCCATCTCTCAGCCTTCCAGATCCACTGGCTCGAGATCAACTCTGAAAATACCTCATTTCATTGTGCTCTCTGGGCACATTACACAGGCAGAGCACGTTACTGTCTCAGGAGGAAGGAGCTAGCTACATGAGTGACAGAGCATGTTACTGTCTCAGGAGGAAGGAACTAGCTACAGGAGAAAGGAACTAGCTACAGGAGAAAGGAACTAGCTACAGGAGAAAGGAACTAGCTACAGGAGAAAGGAACTAGCTACAGGAGAAAGGAACTAGCTACAGGAGAAAGGAACTAGCTACAGGAGAAAGGAACTAGCTACAGGAGAAAGGAACTAGCTACAGGAGAAAGGAACTAGCTACAGGAGAAAGGAACTAGCTACAGGAGAAAGGAACTAGCTACAGGAGAAAGGAACTAGCTACAGGAGAAAGGAACTAGCTACAGGAGAAAGGAACTAGCTACAGGAGAAAGGAACTAGCTACAGGAGAGACAGAGCATGTTACTGTCTCAGGAGGAAGGAGCTAGCTACAGGAGAGACAGAGCATGTTACTGTCTCAGGAGAAAGGAGCTAGCTACAGGAGAGACAGAGCATGTTACTGTCTCAGGAGAAAGGAACTAGCTACGGGAGAGACAGAGCATGTTACTGTCTCAGGAGGAAGGAGCTAGCTACAGGAGAGACAAAGCATGTTACTGTCTCAGGAGGAAGGAACTAGCTACAGGAGAAAGGAACTAGCGAAAGGAACTAGCTACAGGAGAAAGGAACTAGCTACAGGAGAGACAGAGCATGTTACTGTCTCAGGAGGAAGGAACTAGCTACAGGAGAGACAGAGCATGTTACTGTCTCAGGAGGAAGGAACTAGCTACAGGAGAGACAGAGCATGTTACTGTCTCAGGAGGAAGGAGCTAGCTACAGGAGAGACAGAGCATGTTACTGTCTCAGGAGGAAGGAACTAGCTACAGGAGAGACAGAGCATGTTACTGTCTCAGGAGGAAGGAGCTAGCTCCAGGAGAGACAGAGCATGTTACTGTCTCAGGAGAAAGGATATAGCTACAGGAGAGACAGAGCATGTTACTGTCTTGGGAGGAAGGAGCTAGCTACAGGAGAGACAGAGCATGTTACTGTCTTGGGAGGAAGGAGCTAGCTACAGGAGAGACAGATCATGTTACTGTCTAAAAAGGAGGAGGAGGAAGGAACTAGCTACGGGAGAAAGGAACTAGCTACAGGAGAGACAGAGCATGTTACTGTCTCAGGAGAAAGGAGCTAGCTCCAGGAGAGACAGAGCATGTTACTGTCTCAGGAGGAAGGAGCTAGCTCCAGGAGAGACAGAGCATGTTACTGTCTCAGGAGGAAGAAACTAGCTACGGGAGAAAGGAACTAGCTACAGGAGAGAGAGAGCATGTTACTGTCTCAGGAGAAAGGAGCTAGCTCCAGGAGAGACAGAGCATGTTACTGTCTCAGGAGGAAGGAGCTAGCTCCAGGAGAGACAGAGCATGTTACTGTCTCAGGAGGAAGGAGCTAGCTACAGGAGAGACAGAGCATGTTACTGTCTCAGGAGGAAGGAACTAGCTACGGGAGAAAGGAACTAGCTACAGGAGAGAGAGAGCATGTTACTGTCTCAGTAGGAAGGAGCTGGCTACAGGATGAAGGAACTAGCTACAGGAGAGACAGAGCATGTTACGGTCTCAGGAGGAAGGAGCTAGCTACAGGAGGAAGGAGCTAGCTACAGGAGAGACAGAGCATGTTACTGTCTCAGGAGGAAGGAGCTAGCTACAGGAGAGACAGATCATGTTACTGTCTCAGGAGGAAGGAGCTAGCTACAGGAGAGACAGAGCATGTTACCGGCTCAGGAGGAAGGAGCTAGCTCCAGGAGAGACAGAGCATGTTACTGTCTCAGGAGGAAGGAGCTAGCTCCAGGAGAGACAGAGCATGTTACTGTCTCAGGAGGAAGGAGCTAGCTCCAGGAGAGACAGAGCACGTTACTGTCACAGGAGAAAGGATATAGCTACAGGAGAGACAGAGCATGTTACTGTCTAAAAAGGAGGAGGAGGAAGGAACTAGCTACGGGACAAAGGAACTAGCTACATGAGAAAGGAACTAGCTACAGGAGAGAGAGAGCATGTTACTGTCTCAGGAGGAAGGAACTAGCTACAGGAGAGACAGAGCATGTTACTGTCTCAGGAGGAAGGAGCTAGCTACAGGAGAGACAGAGCATGTTACCGTCTCAGGAGGAAGGAGCTGGCTACAGGACAGAAGAGACCAGTACTTCTACTACATCTACCAGGACAGTATGGAGACTTAAGGGAGGAGGATATTTCCCCTTTTCCTTTGAAGGATGTGGTTCAGACAGGACATACCTAGGCTGTAGCCTATGTCTGGCAGAAAGCCAGGTGTGCCACTTTGCCCCGGGCTACACAAGTTTGGTCCCAGCATGCCCACAGGCAGGGCTGATTTCTCAACCCCCGGCTAGACTGAGCAGCACAATGCAAGTCCAGACTTTGCCACGACCATGTTGTTTTTAACCTGAAACCAAAAGAGTGGACTCAATGCTGCTAGTGTAATGTCAGTGTACAGGTTGCTGCTAGTGTAAAGTCAGTGTACAGGTTGCTGCTAGTGTAATGCTAATGTACAGGTTGCTGCTAGTGTAATGCTAGTGTACAGGTTGCTGCTAGTGTAATGCTAGTGTACAGGTTGCTGCTAGTGTAATGCCAGTGTACAGGTTGCTGCTAGTGTAATGCTAGTGTACAGGTTGCTGCTAGTGTAATGCCAGTGTACAGGTTGCTGCTAGTGTAATGCTAGTGTACAGGTTGCTGCTAGTGTAATGCCAGTGTACAGGTTGCTGCTAGTGTAATGCTAGTGTACAGGTTGCTGCTAGTGTAATGCTAGTGTACAGGTTGCTGCTAGTGTAATGTCAGTGTACAGGTTGCTGCTAGTGTAAAGTCAGTGTACAGGTTGCTGCTAGTGTAATGCTAGTGTACAGGTTGCTGCTAGTGTAATGCTAGTGTACAGGTTGCTGCTAGTGTAATGTCAGTGTACAGGTTGCTGCTAGTGTAATGCTAGTGTACAGGTTGCTGCTAGTGTAATGCTAGTATACAGGTTGCTGCTAGTGTAAAGTCAGTGTACAGGTTGCTGCTAGTGTAATGCTAGTGTACAGGTTGCTGCTAGTGTAATGCTAGTGTACAGGTTGCTGCTAGTGTAAAGTCAGTGTACAGGTTGCTGCTAGTGTAATGTTAGTGTACAGGTTGCTGCTAGTGTAAAGTCATTGTACAGGTTGCTGCTAGTGTAATGCCAGTGTACAGGTTGCTGCTAGTGTACAGGTTGCTGCTAGTGTAAAGTCAGTGTACAGGTTGCTGCTAGTGTAATGCCAGTGTACCGGTTGCTGCTAGTGTAATGCCAGTGTACAGGTTGCTGCTTGTGTAATGCCAGTGTACAGGTTGCTGCTAGTGTAATGCCAGTGTACAGGTTGCTGCTAGTGTAATGCCAGTGTACAGGTTGCTGCTAGTGTAATGCCAGTGTACCGGTTGCTGCTAGTGTAATGCCAGTGTACAGGTTGCTGCTAGTGTAATGCCAGTGTACAGGTTGCTGCTAGTGTAATGCCAGTGTACAGGTTATTGCTAGTGTACAGGTTGCTGCTAGTGTAATGCCAGTGTACAGGTTGCTGCTAGTGTAATGCCCGTGTACAGGTTGCTGCTAGTGTAATGTCAGTGTACAGGTTATTGCTAGTGTAATGTCAGTGTACAGGTTGCTGCTAGTGTAATGCCAGTGTACAGGTTGCTGCTAGTGTAATGCCCGTGTACAGGTTGCTGCTAGTGTAATGCCAGTGTACAGGTTGCTGCTAGTGTACAGGTTGCTGCTAGTGTAATGCCAGTGTACAGGTTGCTGCTAGTGTAATGCCAGTGTACAGGTTGCTGCTAGTGTAATGTCAGTGTACAGGTTGCTGCTAGTGTAATGCCAGTGTACAGGTTGCTGCTAGTGTAAAGTCAGTGTACAGGTTGCTGCTAGTGTAATGCCAGTGTACAGGTTGCTGCTAGTGTAATGCTAGTGTACAGGTTGCTGCTAGTGTACAGGTTGCTGCTAGTGTAATGCCAGTGTACAGGTTGCTGCTAGTGTAATGCTAGTGTACAGGTTGCTGCTAGTGTAAAGTCAGTGTACAGGTTGCTGCTAGTGTAATGTTAGTGTACAGGTTGCTGCTAGTGTAAAGTCATTGTACAGGTTGCTGCTAGTGTAATGCCAGTGTACAGGTTGCTGCTAGTGTACAGGTTGCTGCTAGTGTAAAGTCAGTGTACAGGTTGCTGCTAGTGTAATGCCAGTGTACAGGTTGCTGCTAGTGTAATGCCAGTGTACAGGTTGCTGCTAGTGTAATGCCAGTGTACAGGTTGCTGCTAGTGTAATGCCAGTGTACAGGTTGCTGCTAGTGTAATGCCAGTGTACAGGTTGCTGCTAGTGTAATGCCAGTGTACAGGTTGCTGCTAGTGTAATGCCAGTGTACAGGTTGCTGCTAGTGTAATGCCAGTGTACAGGTTGCTGCTAGTGTAATGCCAGTGTACAGGTTGCTGCTAGTGTAATGCCCGTGTACAGGTTGCTGCTAGTGTAATGTCAGTGTACAGGTTATTGCTAGTGTACAGGTTGCTGCTAGTGTAATGCCAGTGTACAGGTTGCTGCTAGTGTAATGCCCGTGTACAGGTTGCTGCTAGTGTAATGCCAGTGTACAGGTTGCTGCTAGTGTACAGGTTGCTGCTAGTGTAATGCCAGTGTACAGGTTGCTGCTAGTGTAATGCCAGTGTACAGGTTGCTGCTAGTGTAATGTCAGTGTACAGGTTGCTGCTAGTGTAATGCCAGTGTACAGGTTGCTGCTAGTGTAAAGTCAGTGTACAGGTTGCTGCTAGTGTAATGCCAGTGTACAGGTTGCTGCTAGTGTAATGCTAGTGTACAGGTTGCTGCTAGTGTACAGGTTGCTGCTAGTGTAATGCCAGTGTACAGGTTGCTGCTAGTGTAATGCTAGTGTACAGGTTGCTGCTAGTGTAAAGTCAGTGTACAGGTTGCTGCTAGTGTAATGTTAGTGTACAGGTTGCTGCTAGTGTAATGCCAGTGTACAGGTTGCTGCTAGTGTAATGCTAGTGTACAGGTTGCTGCTAGTGTACAGGTTGCTGCTAGTGTAATGCCAGTGTACAGGTTGCTGCTAGTGTAATGCCAGTGTACAGGTTGCTGCTAGTGTACAGGTTGCTGCTAGTGTAAAGTCAGTGTACAGGTTGCTGCTAGTGTAATGCCAGTGTACCGGTTGCTGCTAGTGTAATGCCAGTGTACAGGTTGCTGCTAGTGTAATGCCAGTGTACAGGTTGCTGCTAGTGTAATGCCAGTGTACAGGTTGCTGCTAGTGTAATGCCAGTGTACCGGTTGCTGCTAGTGTAATGCCAGTGTACAGGTTGCTGCTAGTGTAATGCCAGTGTACAGGTTATTGCTAGTGTACAGGTTGCTGCTAGTGTAATGCCAGTGTACAGGTTGCTGCTAGTGTAATGCCCGTGTACAGGTTGCTGCTAGTGTAATGTCAGTGTACAGGTTATTGCTAGTGTACAGGTTGCTGCTAGTGTAATGCCAGTGTACAGGTTGCTGCTAGTGTAATGCCCGTGTACAGGTTGCTGCTAGTGTAATGCCAGTGTACAGGTTGCTGCCAGTGTACAGGTTGCTGCTAGTGTAATGCCAGTGTACAGGTTGCTGCTAGTGTAATGCCAGTGTACAGGTTGCTGCTAGTGTAATGTCAGTGTACAGGTTGCTGCTAGTGTAATGCCAGTGTACAGGTTGCTGCTAGTGTACATGTTGCTGCTAGTGTACAGGTTGCTGCTAGTGTAATGCCAGTGTACAGGTTGCTGCTAGTGTAATGCCAGTGTACAGGTTGCTGCTAGTGTAATGCTAGTGTACAGGTTGCTGCTAGTGTAAAGTCAGTGTACAGGTTGCTGCTAGTGTAATGCCAGTGTACAGGTTGCTGCTAGTGTAATGCCAGTGTACAGGTTGCTGCTAGTGTAATGCCAGTGTACAGGTTGCTGCTAGTGTAATGCTAGTGTACAGGTTGCTGCTAGTGTAATGCCAGTGTACAGGTTGCTGCTAGTGTAATGCCAGTGTACAGGTTGCTGCTAGTGTAATGCTAGTGTACAGGTTGCTGCTAGTGTAATGCCAGTGTACAGGTTGCTGCTAGTGTAATGCCAGTGTACAGGTTGCTGCTAGTGTAATGTCAGTGTACAGGTTGCTGCTAGTGTAATGCTAGTGTACAGGTTGCTGCTAGTGTAATGCCAGTGTACAGGTTGCTGCTAGTGTAATGCCAGTGTACAGGTTGCTGCTAGTGTAATGCCAGTGTACAGGTTGCTGCTAGTGTACAGGTTGCTGACAGTGTAATGCCAGTGTACAGGTTGCTGCTAGTGTAATGTCAGTGTACAGGTTGCTGCTAGTGTAATGCCAGTGTACAGGTTGCTGCTAGTGTAATGCCAGTGTACAGGTTGCTGCTAGTGTAATGCCAGTGTACAGGTTGTTGCTAGTGTAATGCCAGTGTACAGGTTGCTGCTAGTGTAATGCCAGTGTACAGGTTGCTGCTAGTGTAATGCCAGTGTACAGGTTGCTGCTAGTGTAAAGTCAGTGTACAGGTTGCTGCTAGTGTACAGGTTGCTGCTTGTGTAATGCCAGTGTACAGGTTGCTGCTTTGTCTGTGTACATAACCCACTCACATAAATAACTTCCCAGCAACACAGGAAACCACCTGCTGGATTGGGCCGGACCTCTCCCTCGACCTTGGCCTCAATCATCCACAGAGGAAGGGAGAGAATGAAAGAGGTTGAGGAAGGCAGAGAGAGAGATGGTGTGGTAGGTAAAACTATCAGAGAGAGAGAGATACGGTGTGGTAGGTGAAACTATCAGAGAGAGAGAGAGAGAGAGAGAGAGATACGGTGTGGTAGGTGAAACTGTCAGAGAGAGAGAGCGAGAGAGGTAGGTGAAACTATCAGAGAGAGAGAGAGAGCGAGAGAGAGAGAGGTAGGTGAAACTATCAGAGAGAGAGAGAGAGAGATACGGTGTGGTAGGTGAAACTATCAGAGAGAGAGAGAGAGCGAGAGAGAGAGAGAGAGAGAGGTAGGTGAAACTATCTAGCAGGCCTCCCCCTGCTAGAATCCGAAGTCAAATGTCTGCTGTTTGCTGATGATCTGGTGCTTCTGTCACCAACCAAGGAGGGCCTACAGCAGCACCTAGATCTTATGCACAGATTCTGTCAGACCTGGGTCCTGACAGTAAATCTCAGTAAAACCAAAATAATGGTGTTCCAAAAAAGATCCAGTCACCAGGACCACAAATACAAATTCCATCTAGACACTGTTGCCCTAGAGCACACAAAAAACTATACATACCTTGGCCTAAACATCAGCGCCACAGGTAACTTCCACAAAGCTGTGAATGATCTGAGAGACAAGGCAAGAAGGGCATTCATGCCATCAAAAGGAACATAAATTTCAACATACCAATTAGGATTTGGCTAAAAATACTTGAATCAGTCATAGAGCCCATTGCCCTTTATGGTTGTGAGGTCTGGGGTCCACTCACCAACCAAGACTTCACAAAATGGGACAAACACCTGAGACTCTGCACGCAGAACTCTGCAAAAATATCCTCCGTGTACAACGTAGAACACCAAATAATGCATGCAGAGCAGAATTAGGCCGATACCCACTAATTATCAAAATCCAGAAAAGAGACGTTAAATTCTATAACCACCTAAAAGGAAGCGATTCCCAAACCTTCCACAACAAAGCCATCACCTACAGAGAGATGAACCTGGAGAAGAGTCCCCTAAGCAAGCTGGTCCTGGGGCTCTGTTCAAACACAAACACACCCTACAGAGCCCCAGGACAGCAGCACAATTAGACCAAACCAAATCATGAGAAAACAAAAAAGATAATTACTTGACACATTGGAAAGAATTAACAAAAAAACAGAGCAAACTAGAATGCTATTTGGCCCTACACAGAGAGTACAAAGCGGCAGAATACCTGACCACTGTGACTGACCCAAAATTAAGGAAAGCTTTGACTATGTACAGACTCAGTGAGCATAGCCTTGCTATTGAGAAAGGCCGCCGTAGGCAGACATAGCTCTCAAGAGAAGACAGGCTATGTGCTCACTGCCCACAAAATGAGGTGGAAACTGAGCTGCACCTCCTAACCTCCTGCCCAATGTATGACCATATTAGAGACATATTCCCCTCAGATTACACAGATCAACAAAGAATTCGAAAACAAATCCAATTTTGAAAAACTCCCATATCTACTGGGTGAAATTCCACAGTGTGCCATCACAGCAGCAAGATTTGTGACCTGTTGCCACGAGAAAAGGGCAACCAGTGAAGAACACACACTATTGTAAATACAACCCATATCTATGCTTATTTATTTTATCTTGTGTCCTTTACCATTTGTACATTGTTAAAACACTGTATATATATATATGACATTTGTAATGTCTTTATTGTTTTGAAACTTCTGTATGTGTGATGTTTACTGTTAATTTGTATTGTTTATTTCACTTTATATATTCACTTTATATATTATCTACCTCAGTTGCTTTGGCAATGTTAACACATGTTTCCCATGCCAATAAAGCCCTTGAATTGAATTGAATTGAATTGAGAGAGCGAGAGAGAGAGAGCGAGAGCGAGAGAGAGGTAGGTGAAACTATCAGAGAGAGAGAGAGAGAGAGAGAGAGGTAGGTGAAACTATCAGAGAGAGAGAGAGAGAGAGAGAGAGAGAGAGAGATACGGTGTGGTAGGTGAAACTATCAGAGAGAGAGAGAAACACAGACTCGGTGAACACAGTCTGGCTATTGAGACCGGTCGTCACAGACAAACCTGGCTGCCCAGAGAGGACAGGCTGTGCTCACTCTGCTCCAGGGGAGAGGTAGAGACAGAGCTGCATTTCCTACTACACTGTGACAAATACTCAGACCAAAGAGAATATTTTTATATTTAAATTATAATTCAATACTAAGAATTTGAAACTATAAAAGATGAAGAAAAAAATCCAATATTTATTGGGTGAAAAGCCAAAATGTGCAGTTTTGGCAGCCAAATATGTGACCTCCTGCCACAACCTGAGGGACGGCCAGTGAAAAGTGCAAAGTAATGTCGATAATATTCCCATCTTGTTTTGTTTTGTCTTTCATACCATGTCATGTGTCTTCTCAGTCATGTTGACACTGGTCTACTGCCAGGTCATGTGTCTTCTCAGTCATGTTGACACTGTCTTCTCAGTCATGTTGACACTGGTCTACTACCAGGTCATGTGTCTTCTCAGTCATGTTGACACTGGTCCACTACCAGGTCATGTGTCTTCTCAGTCATGTTGACACTGGTCTACTACCATGTCATGTGTCTTCTCAGTCATGTTGACACTGGTCTACTACCAGGTCATGTGTCTTCTCAGTCATGTTGACACTGGTCTACTACCATGTCATGTGTCTTCTCAGTCATGTTGACACTGGTCCACTACCAGGTCATGTGTCTTCTCAGTCATGTTGACACTGGTCTACTACCATGTCATGTGTCTTCTCAGTCATGTTGACACTGGTCTACTACCATGTCATGTGTCTTCTCAGTCATGTTGACACTGGTCTACTACCATGTCATGTGTCTTCTCAGTCATGTTGACACTGGTCTACTACCATGTCATGTGTCTTCTCAGTCATGTTGACACTGGTCTACTACCATGTCATGTGTCTTCTCAGTCATGTTGACACTGGTCTACTACCAGGTCATGTGTCTTCTCAGTCATGTTGACACTGGTCTACTACCATGTCATGTGTCTTCTCAGTCATGTTGACACTGGTCTACTACCATGTCATGTGTCTTCTCAGTCATGTTGACACTGGTCTACTACCATGTCATGTGTCTTCATGTGTCTTCTCAGTCATGTTGACACTGGTCTACTACCAGGTCATGTGTCTTCTCAGTCATGTTGACTGGTCTACTACCAGTTCATGTGTCTTCTCAGTCATGTTGACACTGGTCTACTACCAGGTCATGTGTCTTCTCAGTCATGTTGACACTGGTCTACTACCATGTCATGTGTCTTCTCAGTCATGTTGACACTGGCCTACTACCATGTCATGTGTCTTCTCAGTCATGTTGACACTGGTCTACTACCATTGCTTTAATGTATTGTTGTTCTCATTAATATTGTTGTTGTAGTTGCTGTTAATGGTAAACCCATGTCCACTACTACTATTATTATTGCTGTTGGTCCCACCATTTAATGAACTTGCCATGTCAATAAAGTCAATTGAATATGAGATGGTGTGTGGTAGGTGAAACTATCATCGAGAGAGAGAGATGGTGTGGTAGGTGAAACTGGGCTTTCCCCGATCCACTGGGCTTTCCCCGATCCACTGGGCTTTCCCGATCCACTGGGCTTTCCCGATCCATCCACGGGCTTTCCCGATCCACCGGGCTTTCCCCGATCCACCGGGCTTTCCCGATCCACCGGGCTTTCCCGATCCACCGGGCTTTCCCGATCCGATCCACCGGGCTTTCCCCGATCCACTGGGCTTTCCCCGGTCAGAACCATCCGTTGCAAGATTGTGCGCACATCTTCGATCTCTGCAGCGTCGTCATTGGACGCCTAGTTTCTTTTCCTTTCTTCGCCCATCCTGTGTTCTTCCACCTCCATGGTCCACACAACCTATAGTAAGGACCCGGTGTTAGACGGTAGACTAGCCAAGTAGCTGGAAAGGGCTCCATTAGAAGAGCCCATGTTACTTCTCTAGCTTGTTGTGACACCCTGGGGACAGTTACTGCAATCAGAGAGAGAGAGATATCTGCCTCAGCCTACTGCAATCAGAGAGACTGCGATGTCTGCCTCAGCCTACTGCAATCAGAGAGACTGAGATATCTGCCTCAGCCTACTGCAATCAGAGAGACTGAGATATCTGCCTCAGCCTACTACAATCAGAGAGACTGCGATATCTGCCTCAGCCTACTGCAATCAGAGAGACTGAGATATCTGCCTCAGCCTACTGCAATCAGAGAGACTGAGATATCTGCCTCAGCCTACTGCAATCAGAGAGACTGCGATATCTGCCTCAGCCTACTGCAATCAGAGAGACTGCGATATCTGCCTCAGCCTACTGCAATCAGAGAGACTGAGATATCTGCCTCAGCCTACTGCAATCAGAGAGACTGCGATATCTGCCTCAGCCTACTGCAATCAGAGAGAGAGATATGTGCCTCAGCCTACTGCAATCAGAGAGACTGCGATATCTGCCTCAGCCTACTGCAATCAGAGAGAGAGACATCTGCCTCAGCCTACTGCAATCAGAGAGAGAGATATCTGCCTCAGCCTACTGCTCGGTACTTAGTCTCATAACCTCATCTCCACTGCACTCCAGTCTCAAAGAAGATCGGCCAGTGAGTCCACAGAGGCCAGTGAGTCCACAGAGGCCAGTGAGTCCACAGGGGCCAGTGAGTCCACAGGGGCCAGTGAGTCCACAGAGGTTGACCATTAGGTAGCCCGTCTGGTTCTTTCAGTAGACTCACGTCAGGTGTGGCTCTGCTTGCCGGCTGACTCCAGTCAGGTGTGGCTCTGCTTGCCGGCCGACTCCAGTCAGGTGTGGCTCTGCTTGCCGGCTGACTCCAGTCAGGTGTGGCTCTGCTTGCCGGCTGACTCCAGTCAGGTGTGGCTCTGCTTGCCGGCTGACTCCAGTCAGGTGTGGCTCTGTGCCGGTGACTCCAGTCAGGGTGGCCTGTGGCTGACTCCAGTCAGGGTGGTTCTGCTTGCCGGGACCCAGTCTGTGGTTCTTTGCCGGTGACTCCAGTCAGGTGTGGTTCTGCTTGCCGGCTGACTCCAGTCAGGTGTGGTTCTGCTTGCCGGCTGACTCCAGTCAGGTGTGGTTCTGCTTGCCGGCTGACTCCAGTCAGGTGTGGTCTCTGCCGGCTGACTCCAGTCAGGTGTGGTTCTGCTTGCCGGCTGACTCCAGTCAGGTGTGGTTCTGCTTGCCGGCTGACTCCAGTCAGGTGTGGTTCTGCTTGCCCTGACTCCAGTCAGGTGTGGTTCTGCTGCCGGCTGACTCCAGTCAGGTGTGGTTCTGCTTGCCGGCTGACTCCAGTCAGGTGTGGTTCTGCTTGCCGGCTGACTCCAGTCAGGTGTGGTTCTGCTTGCCGGCTGACTCCAGTCAGGTGTGGTTCTGCTTGCCGGCTGACTCCAGTCAGGTGTGGTTCTGCTTGCCGGCTGACTCCAGTCAGGTGTGGTTCTGCTTGCCGGCTGACTCCAGTCAGGTGTGGTTCTGCTTGCCGGCTGACTCCAGTCAGGTGTGGTTCTGCTTGCCGGCTGACTCCAGTTCCAAGTAACGTGCAATGACACAGGAAACATCATGCAAATTTCTGCACAGTCGTTAGACACCGAAATAAACAAGTGAAACCAACGTATACTGTTAGGGTTACGATGTTTTCTTTAAAATGTCTGTTTCCGGGAATAGAAAGGGGATTTCCTCTGTTGTGGCCTAACATGCCAACTCAAATTAAATCCAAATGGTTAGAGCATCCACTGGAAATAAATCTAGTCTTCGGCACACTCCCTTTCTTAATGAGACATGTTCAGCTCAGAGGTGATTGGGAGAGGCCAGGGGAGAGGCCAGGGGAGAGGCCGGGGGAGAGGCCCGGGGGAGAGGCCGGGGGAGAGGCCGGTGGAGAGGCCCGGGGGAGAGGCCGGGGGAGAGGCCGGGGAGAGGCCAGGGGAGAGGCCGGGGGAGAGGCCGGGGAGAGGCCGGGGAGAGGCCGGGGAGAGGCCGGGGGAGAGGCCCGGGGAGAGGCCGGTGGAGAGGCCCGGGGAGAGGCCGGGAGGAGAGGCAGGGGAGAGGCCTGGGGAGAGGCCGGGGAGAGGCCAGGGGAGAGGCCAGGGGAGAGGCCAGGGGGAGAGGCCGGGAGAGGCCCGGGGAGAGGCCCGGGGAGAGGCCGGTGGAGGCGAGGGGGAGGCCGGGGGAGAGGCCCGGGGAGAGGCGAGGGGAGGCGGGGGAGAGGCGAGGGAGAGGACGGGGAGAGGCGAGGGGAGAGGCGGGGAGAGGACGGGGGGGAGAGGCGAGGGGAGAGGCCGGGGGACAGGACGGGAGAGGCCGGGGAGAGGCCGGTGGAGAGACCGGGAGAGGCCGGTGGAGAGACCAGGGAGAGGCGAGGGGAGAGGCCGGTGGAGAGGCCAGGGGAGAGGCCGGTGGAGAGACCAGTGGAGAGGCCGGGGAGAGGCCGGGGAGAGGCGAGGGAGAGGCGAGGGGAGAGGCGAGGGGAGAGGCCGGTGGAGAGGCCAGGGGAGAGGCCGGTGGAGAGACCAGGGGAGAGGACGGGGGAGAGGCCCGGGGGAGGCGAGGGGAGAGGACGGGGAGAGGCCCGGGGGAGAGGCGAGGGGAGAGGCCGGTGGAGAGACCAGGGAGAGGCCGGGGGAGAAACCGGTGGAGAGGCCGGGGGGAGAGGCCGGGGGAGAGGCCGGGGGAGAGGCCGGGGGAGAGGCCGGGGGAGAGGCCGGTTCTATGTTTAGTCATTATTAAGTGAGGGTGAGGCCGGGTCACAACCTGCTGTCATGTCCATTAAAATCTATGCAATATTTGGGGTAATGGTTTAATTGACTGACATGTAGTGTCTACGATAGTAACATGGTGTCAGAATCAGAAAATTATGTTTTCACTTTTTATAGGAGCATCATTTTAAAAAACAATAAGAAACTGGCTATTTAAAGCATTTAGTTGTTATTTTAGCTTTCATCCTTAGACAGTGTCTCTGTGCTGCGGTAGTGTAACTAAAGGCTGTGGGAAGGTGTACAGAGGGCTAACTGTGAGGAGAAACTGTGAAACCTGGAAATAGGTACTGGAGCTGCTCCCAGGTAGGAGGGAATCATCTGTTGAGAGAGGTGATATATTCTCCCTCCCAATCCTTCTGCTGCTTTCTCTCTGCTGCCTTAAGAACATATTCACACCTTTCTCTCTGCAGATTTAGGAACATATTCACACCTTTTTCTGCAGAACATATTCACCTTTCTCTCTGCAGATTTAGGAACATATTCACACCTTTCTCTCTGCAGCTTTCTCTCTGCAGCTTTCAGAACATATTCACACCTTTCTCTCTGCAGCTTTCAGAACATATTCACACCTTTCAGAACATATTCACACCTTTCTCTCTGCAGCTTTCAGAACATATTCACACCTTTCTCTCTGCAGATTTAGGAACATATTCACACCTTTCTCTCTGCAGCTTTCAGAACATATTCACACCTTTCTCTCTGCAGATTTAGGAACATATTCACACCTTTCTCTCTGCAGCTTTCAGAACATATTCACACCTTTCTGATCTGCAGCCTTAAGAACATATTCACCTTTCTCTAAACCTGGAAAACCATATCCAAAGAACTTCAATGCAAATAATTCTGCAGCCAGCCCATAAGAACATATTCACGGCACCTTTCTCTCTGCAGCCTTAAGCAACATATTCACACCTTTATACTCTGCTGCCTTAAGAACATATTCACACCTTTCATCTGCAGATTTGACCAATAAAAGGAACATCAGTAAAACCAAATGTGTTTCATGTTTTACCTTTCTCTCTGAGCAGCTGCCTTGAAGAACATATTCATTCAACTAAATGTCTCTGTCTGGTCTTAAGAACATATTCACACCTTTCTCTCTGCAGTCCCCCTTAATGAAATCATTCACACCTTTCTGTCACAAACAGTGCCTTAAGAACATATTCACACCTTTCTCCCTGCTGCCAATTAAGAACATATTCACACCTTTCTCTCTGCTGCCTTAAGAACATATTCACACCACGAAGAAAACAGTTCTCTCTGCAGCACGTCTCTCTCTTCTGCAGATTTTAGAACATATTCACACCTTTCCTCAACAAGAGGAACAGTAGAACCACTAGTGTTATAGCCTAGGCTTTGATCAGACAGAACTTTTCAACTGATCTGACGTCAGCCGTAAACCTGGTCTGAAAACCTGGATATCCAAAGAAGTTTCAATGCAAATAATTTTCAAACCTGCTTCCATTACATGTCCAGCCAGCCCATAACGCCAGTTACATATGTTTCCACGGCAACACAGGGCTTCAAAAATCACAGAGGCCCGGCTGGTAGCGAGCAGAGGCAGGCTATTTTTGGGCAGAAATGGTCAATTATACTTTTGGTACCCAGAAGGCTATAATGAAATTTCACAATCTGTCTCAACACCACACTGTGCATTGAACAATAAAGGTATTGTGACCAATAAAAGGGAAGACCGACCTCAGTAAAACCAAATGTGTTTCTGATGTTTTACCTCCACCATCGGTCCTCTATGAGCAGTCTGGCCGGACGATGCCATTGATGATCTATCTAAGGAACTAATCTCTTTATTCAACTAAATGTCTGTGTCTGGTCTTAGAGGTGAAGTCATGCTGGGTCAATATAGCACGTTTCTCTTAGTCAGCTCAGTCCCCATTAATGAAATCAGCCTGTGAAGAAGCTGATTGTCACAAACAGTCCAGTCCAATAACATAGCCTCTCAGTTACTAGTTAGTCATGATGCAATGGAACAGTTTGAGAAGTAGTAGGCTATGAGTTCAAAGCAGTAACATCACACCACACAACCGCTATCATCTCTCTCACACACACACAGACACACACACACACACACACACACACACACAGAGAGACAGAGAGAGAAACAGTCATCATCCACTTTGGTGATTACTGAGCACACGTCTTCTGAATAGCACTGATCCTACCTATGAGAGGTAGCCTGGTGCTGAGAGAGAGAGAGAGAGAGAGAGAGAGAGAGACAGAGAGAGAGACAAAGAGAGACAGACAGAGAGAGACAAAGAGAGACAGAGAGAGAGACAGCAGAGAGAGGCAGAGAGACAGAGAGAGAGAGCAGAGAGAGACAGAGACAGAGGGAGCAGAGAGACAGAGGCAGAGAGAGACAGAGACAGAGAGAGACAGAGAGACAGAGACAGAGACAGAGAGACAGAGAGACAGAGAGACAGAGAGACAGAGAGAGAGAGACAGAGAGAGACAGAGGCAGAGAGAGACAGAGAGCAGAGAGAGAGACAGACAGAGAGGCAGAGAGAGAGAGAGGAGAGAGACAGAGGAGAGAGACAGAGAGAGAGACAGAGAGACAGACAGAGAGAGAGACAGAGGCAGAGAGAGACAGAGACAGACAGAGGCAGAGAGACAGACAGAGAGAGACAGAGAGAGACAGAGAGAGACAGAGGCAGAGACAGACAGAGGCAGAGAGACAGAGGCAGAGAGACAGAGGCAGAGAGAGACAGAGGCAGAGACAGACAGAGGCAGAGAGAGACAGAGAGAGACAGAGGCAGAGAGACAGAGGCAGAGAGAGAGAGACAGAGGCAGAGAGAGACAGAGAGGCAGAGAGACAGAGGCAGAGACAGAGGGAGAGAGACAGAGAGGACAGAGGAGAGAGACAGAGAGACAGAGGCAGAGAGACAGAGGCAGAGAGAGACAGAGAGACAGAGAGAGACAGAGAGACAGAGGGAAAGAGAACCGTGTCATTTAGAGATTAGCCTAGCCACAGGCTCTACAAATAGACTTCACCTGTAAGCTTCCAGAGCAGGAGGAGTTACTGTACAGGCCCGTTGGTGCAGCTGTCTGCAGAATGAGACTAATGCAGATGAAGGACTTTTACAATAGCAACAATTGAAATGTTTTAAGCAACAACATAGTCTGTGTCTTGTCTATAGCTTCCAAAAACAATCAACGCAATACATTTGAGGCCATTTTAGGCCTATTTCTGACAGATTTCAGAAACCACAGATTATTTGAAGCCATGGATGAGCCTAAGAGTTGAGTTATGGATCGATGCATCTTGAAGCACGGGTTACATCCCGTACCAATTTAAGGAGTAGATTTAATATTCTAGCAGTTTCTATGCCAATTAGCAGATGCTTTAATCCAAAGCGATTTACAGTCATGCGTGCATACATTTTACGTATGGGTGGTACCTGGCATTGCAAGCACCATGCTCTACCAACTGAGCTACAGAATCAGACCCGTGTTACCTACAGAATCAGACCCGTGTTACCTACGGAATCAGACCCGTGTTACCTACGGAATCAGACCCGTGTTACCTACGGAATCAGACCCGTGTTACCTACGGAATCAGACCCGTGTTACCTACAGAATCAGACCCGTGTTACCTACGGAATCAGACCCGTGTTACCTACGGAATCAGACCCGTGTTACCTACGGAATCAGACCCGTGTTACCTACGGAATCAGACCCGTGTTACCTACGGAATCAGACCTGTATTGCAACTCAACAGGGATGAGAAAGACAGCTCTGAATCATTTGATCACATTACCAGTCAAGCAACTGATGAACTTTGGGTCACCTCACACCTCTACAGAGGCTAGTTCAGAGGAGAGGAGAGACTGACTCAGTGAGCACTACAACCACTAGCTATGGTTCACGAAATCTGCAAAGCCTTTTTCTCACTAACATTACCACTGGGAGGTAGGGTATAGCCTATGGCATTAAAAACATGGGAGTCTTGTATTCTCACTTCTTCAAATCCCCAACCCTGGAAGACACCAGGTCAGTGGATCTAGCATTCAACACAGAGCTAAGGATAAGGAGAGAGAGACAGAATGTACTGACTGTCTCCACTGTAGTGTTGATGATCTGATGTACTGACTGTCTCCACTGTACTGACTGTCTCCACTGTAGGCTAGTTCAGATGGATGATGTACTGACTGTAGCTGACTCCACTGTAGTGATGATCTGATGTACTGACTGTCTCCACTGTAGTGTTGATGATCTGATGTACTGACTGTCTCCACTGCAGTGTTGATGATCTGACATGCTGACTGTCTCCACTGTAGTGATGAACCCTCTGTCACCACTGTCAGTGATCTGATGACTGACTGTCTCCACTGTAGTGTTGATATGATGTACTGACTGTCTCCACTGTAGTGTTGATGATCTGATGTACTGACTGTCTCCACTGTAGTGTTGATCTGATGTACTGACTGTCTCCACTGTAGTGATGATCTGATGTACTGACTGTCTCCACTGTAGTGTTGATCTGATGTACTGACTGTCTCCACTGTAGTGTTGATCTGATGTACTGACTGTCTCCACTGTAGTGTTGATGATCTGATGTACTGACTGTCTCCACTGTACTGACTGTCTCCACTGTAGTGTTGATCTGATGTACTGACTGTCTCCACTGTAGTGTTGATCTGATGTACTGACTGTCTCCACTGTACTGACTGTCTCCACTGTAGTGTTGATCTGATGTACTGACTGTCTCCACTGTAGTGTTGATCTGATGTACTGACTGTCTCCACTGTAGTGATGATGATCTGATGTACTGACTGTCTCCACTGTACTGACTGTCTCCACTGTAGTGTTGATCTGATGTACTGACTGTCTCCACTGTAGTGTTGATCTGATGTACTGACTGTCTCCACTGTAGTGATGATCTGATGTACTGACTGTCTCCACTGTAGTGATGATGATCTGATGTACTGACTGTCTCCACTGTACTGACTGTCTCCACTGTAGTGTTGATCTGATGTACTGACTGTCTCCACTGTAGTGTTGATCTGATGTACTGACTGTCTCCACTGTAGTGTTGATGATCTGATGTACTGACTGTCTCACTGTAGTGTTGATCTGATGTACTGACTGTCTCCACTGTAGTGTTGATCTGATGTACTGACTGTCTCCACTGTAGTGTGATGATCTGATGTACTGACTGTCTCCACTGTAGTGTTGATCTGATGTACTGACTGTCTCCACTGTAGTGATGATCTGATGTACTGACTGTCTCCACTGTAGTGATTGATCTGATGTACTGACTGTCTCCACTGTAGTGTTGATCTGATGTACTGACTGTCTCCACTGTAGACTGTTGATGATCTGATGTACTGACTGTCTCCACTGTAGTGTTGATCTGATGTACTGACTGTCTCCACTGTAGTGTTGATCTGATGTCTGACTGTACTGACTGTCTCCACTGTAGTGTTGATCTGATGTACTGACTGTCTCCACTGTAGTGATGATCTGATGTACTGACTGTCTCCACTGTAGTGTTGATGATCTGATGTACTGACTGTCTCCACTGTGACTGTCTCCACTGTAGTGTTGATGATCTGATGTACTGACTGTCTCCACTGTAGTATTGATGATCTGATCTGATGTACTGACTGTCTCCACTGTAGTGTTGATCTGATGTACTGACTGTCTCCACTGTAGTGATGATCTGATGTACTGACTGTCTCCACTGTAGTGATGATGATCTGATGTACTGACTGTCTCCACTGTACTGACTGTCTCCACTGTACTGTTGATCTGATGTACTGACTGTCTCCACTGTAGTGTTGATGATCTGATGTACTGACTGTCTCCACTGTAGTGTTGATCTGATGTACTGACTGTCTCCACTGTAGTGTTGATCTGATGTACTGACTGTCTCCACTGTAGTGATGATCTGATGTACTGACTGTCTCCACTGTAGTGATGATGATCTGATGTACTGACTGTCTCCACTGTAGTGTTGATCTGATGTACTGACTGTCTCCACTGTAGTGTTGATCTGATGTACTGACTGTCTCCACTGTAGTGTTGATGATCTGATGTACTGACTGTCTCCTGTAGTGTTGATCTGTACTGACTGTCTCCACTGTAGTGTTGATCTGATGTACTGACTGTCTCCACTGTAGTGATGATCTGATGATGTCTCCACTGATGTATCTGATGTACTGACTGTCTCCACTGTAGTGTTGATCTGATGTACTGACTGTCTCCACTGTAGTGATGATCTGATGTACTGACTGTCTCCACTGTAGTGATGATCTGATGTACTGACTGTCTCCACTGTAGTGATGATGATCTGATGTACTGACTGTCTCCACTGTAGTGTTGATGATCTGATGTACTGACTGTCTCCACTGTAGTGTTGATCTGATGTACTGACTGTCTCCACTGTAGTGTTGATCTGATGTACTGACTGTCTCCACTGTAGTGATGATCTGATGTACTGACTGTCTCCACTGTAGTGATGATCTGATGTACTGACTGTCTCCACTGTAGTGTGATGATCTGATGTACTGACTGTCTCCACTGTAGTGTTGATCTGATGTACTGACTGTCTCCACTGTAGTGTTGATCTGATGTACTGACTGTCTCCACTGTAGTGTTGATCTGATGTACTGACTGTCTCCACTGTAGTGATGATCTGATGATCTGATGTACTGACTGTCTCCACTGTAGTGATGATCTGATGTACTGACTGTCTCCACTGTAGTGATGATCTGATGTACTGACTGTCTCCACTGTAGTGATGATGATCTGATGTACTGACTGTCTCCACTGTACTGACTGTCTCCACTGTAGTGATGTTGTTCTGATGTACTGACTGTCTCCACTGTAGTGTTGATCTGATGTACTGACTGTATCCACTGTAGTGATGATCTGATGTACTGATTGTCTCCACTGTAGTGATGATCTGATGTACTGACTGTCTCCACTGTAGTGATGTTGTTCTGATGTACTGACTGTCTCCACTTTAGTGTTGATCTGATGTACTGACTGTCTCCACTGTAGTGATGATCTGATGTACTGACTGTCTCCACTGTAGTGATGATCTGATGTACTGACTGTCTCCACTGTAGTGATGTTGTTCTGATGTACTGATTGTCTCCACTGTAGTGATGATCTGATGTACTGACTGTCTCCACTGTAGTGATGTTGTTCTGATGTACTGACTGTCTCCACTTTAGTGTTGATCTGATGTACTGACTGTCTCCACTGTAGTGATGATCTGATGTACTGACTGTCTCCACTGTAGTGATGATCTGATGTACTGACTGTCTCCACTGTAGTGATGATCTGATGTGAGTGTAATGATTTGCAAGAAACACGAAGTGTTAATCATCAGCGGTGAAAGACTATTTGTAGGAAGCAATCTCATGTCATACGAACTCCATCTGCTCCGAGTTTGAGCCTGGACATGGTTTAGGAACAGAAACTACAACAACAGACGACATGTGTGAGGAATAAAGACTTAAACACCAACGCCGTGCCGTAGAAGAGATACACCCGAGGACATTAATATGGACTGAGTTTCCAAGCACACAGCAATAGCAACACTTTGGAGTAAAGTATAAAAATATCCCTCAGATCAATAGCAGCTCAAAGAGAGCCTGTCAAGCATCGGGTATCGTCAGTTAGGCCTAACTCATATTGTCAGCTGCAACGTCTCACAATAGATGTGCAGACTGAGACAACTCCTAATAAAACACGGTCTGAAATACTGTTCCTAATCAAATGGTTGACGTGAGAAAACTGATGTCACTCTTTTTGAATCACAAAAAAACGTAATTTTGAAGTATGTCTACATCTGAATCAATTGCTATTGATTTGTGATCCTAGTACACTAGATTATGAACCACACAAGAAACATGAACTGCACTAGCTTTAAATGAGATAATTCTAGGAAGGCAAGAAGGCACCATCCAAGCAATGCTGAGAGAAATCATTCAGGCAAAAGGTTGCTATGCAGGTTTGCATTTCTGACAACTAGTTTAGGGATAAATGTAGCCTTTGATCATCACTCTCAGTTCCATTCCGTTACGACTCACAGTTCCATTACGACTCTCAGTTCCTTCCCGTTACGACTCTCGGTTCCATTACGGTTCCATTACGACTCTCGGTTCCATTCACGTTACGACTCTCGGTTCCATTCCACATTACGACTCTCGGACTCTCGGTTCCATTCACGTTTACGACTCTCGGTTCCATCACACATTACGACTCTCGGTTCCATTACTTTCCACATAACGACTCTCGGTTCCATCACATTACGACTCTCGGTTCCATCACATTACATTCCACGACTCTCGGTTCCATCACATTACGACTCTCGGTTCCATCACATTACACTCTCGGTTTCACGACTCTCGGTTCCATCACATTACGACTCTCGGTTCCATCACATTACGACTCTCGGTTCCATCACATCCATACGACTCTCGGTTCCATCACATTACGACTCTCGGTTCCATCACATTACGACTCTCGGTTCCATCACATTACGACTCTCGGTTCCATTACATTACGACTCTCAGTTCCTTTACATTACGACTCTCGGTTCCATTACATTACGACTCTCAGTTCCTTTACATTACGACTCTCAGTTCCTTTACATTACGACTCTCAGTTCCATTACATTACGACTCTCAGTTCCATTACGACTCTCAGTTCCATTACGACTCTCAGTTCCATTCCATTACGACTCTCAGTTCCATTACATTATGCATAAGAGTAATTGGAAGAAGACATCTTCTGTACAGTTTTGTTACGAACCCCAGCACTCGGCCTGAACATGAACAAGCATCGCTTGTGGTACGGTTTTGGAAGCTTACGAACCTTATCTTTCATATCAGCGAGAAATTATTTTCAAAAAAGGTTCAATTGATATACATCTTTATAGGGTTAAAGAGTACATCTTGGGCGAGGGTAAATTAGGGCTGAACTAACTCAAAACAAGTTACCAGAACTTGAACTGTAATGAATGAACCGGCACCCCGGTATATATTATTTTATATTTTACTGCTGCTCTTTAATGACGTGTTACTTTTATCCGTATTTATTGAAACTGCACTGTTGGTTAGGGGCTTGTAAGTAAGCATTTCACTCTAAGGTCTACCTACACCTGTTGTATTCGGCGCACGTGACTAATAACATTTGGTTTTGATGCAGAGCAACGTGTTAAGATTTAGCATAAAGCCTAAACGTGTTCAAAGATAAACATATCAAAAGAACATTGCTACACGTTTTACAACATCTATCACTATGACTCAGTGACAGTCAGCTGGGGAAATAAACATGCATTCACTTTTTCTCCACACCGCTGTGTAACAGTTACCGAACTAACCAGGCTACAAAACGTTTTCAAATTAGAACAGCTTGTCACCATTAAAAAGTGCATCATTTTATGCGTCTTGAGAAATGTATAAAAGTGAAAACGCTTGAAAAGTCGCCTAAGCTAGCAAGAAGCAGATGTAGTCCTTCTCCCATCGCTAGCGGGAGCCTCTGTTCACTAGCTTGACAGAACGTCAGACCGCTCGTCCCCCCTCCAAACGCGGACCAACTAATTAGCTGATAACGGCATCCTCATTCAAACAGTCAACTACGATCCATCATTGTCATAAGATACTTTTTAACTAAATGTCTACTAAATTGACATAGACCGAAAAGGAAAAATACTTTTTAATTATTCCGCTAGCTAGCTAATAAAGATATTCTATGCAGGAGACCGCTAACGAACGAGCGGTTCTCTCTCAACATCAACAATAACATGTTCCATAGTGAATTCCTTTAAAGTTATCCCTTTGCACAAAAAATACACAGAAATTCACACTAAAATTAGTTCCTTGTCGTTTAAATTACACATGCGAAGATTTGCGTTGGCATTATATCGTTTGCTAACCGTTTACATTTATAATGATTTCAAGCTGCGCTTTACCTTCAATTCCGCACTCTCCGCCATCTTGCAATTCCTAGTGCATGCGTGATGACGTTTTGTGACGTAAACGAACGCTACGCTACGTGCGTGCGCTCATTGGGGTGCATTTAAAATACTTGAAACGTTGTTTGAGTGCTTAAAACTGTGTTAGTTTTGCAGTAGATATAATCCGTCCCATATTCCGTTTCAAGAGATACGTTTAATTGGCATGACACTTTAGGCATCTTTTGAGGTCCTCAATCAATGCAAAATGCAAAAATTTTTCCTCTCCCAACCACCAAATTGTTCTTTGTAATGGAGTTGTCTCCATAGATAATTTTTGTACTGGATAATTTCCTCCACTAAAAGAGAGTGACTATGCTATCTCTGGATCTGATCTATCTATCTATCTATCTATCTATCTATCTATCTATCTATCTATCTATCTATCTATCTATCTATCTATCTATCTATCTATCTATCTATCTATCTATCTATCTATCTATCTATCTATCTATCTATCTATCTATCTATCTATCTATCTATCTATCTATCTATCTATCTGTCTGTCTGTCTGTCTGTCTGTCTGTCTGTCTGTCTGTCTGTCTGTCTGTCTGTCTGTCTGTCTGTCTGTCTGTCTGTCTGTCTGTCTGTCTGTCTGTCTGTCTGTCTGTCTGTCTGTCTGTCTGTCTGTCTGTCTGTCTGTCTGTCTCTCTCTCTCTCTCTCTCTCTCTCTCTCTCTCTCTCTCTCTCTCTCTCTCTCTCTCTCTCTCTCTCTCTCTCTCTCTCTCTCTCTCTCTCTCTCTCTCTCTCTCTCTCTCTCTCTCTCTCTCTCTCTCTCTCTCTCTCTCTCTCTCTCTCTCTCTGTCCCTCTCTCTCTCTGTCTCTCTCTCTCTCTCTCTCTCTCTCTCTCTCATATAAAATGGTAGTAAATAATAATACAAAATTAAATATAATAATAACAATAAAATGGTAACAGTCAATAGTAGAAATGCAATAAATATAAAATCAAATTATGGAAAATGAAACTATGACTAATTTATAACTAAATAACGGTCATCTTCTTCTTTATATCAGTACTACAACTACAATCATCATTACTACGACTACTACTACCATCACTAAACTGTTATCACTACCATTACCACCCATATTTGGAATGATAAACATTAATAATTAAAGTAATAACAATAATAGTAATAATAAGTAAGTTACTGTTTACTATGCAGATGTTATTATTCAGTGTCCCTCAGGCTATGGCAGGAAAATACATATTTGGCTGCAAGAGGAGCCATTGCTCCTTCGCCCATGAGTATTCTTAGTTTTTCCTCTGGGTTCAATTTGTAAAAATGTGGAATACATGTAGTCATTTCTGTGAATAATGAATCTCTTTGTGAGGAATATTTATCACAGTAAAGGAGAAAGTGCATCTCTGTCTCTACCTCCCCTGTCATGCATTGACCACATACACGCTCCTCTTTGGGTAGCCATGTCTTTTTATGTCTGCCGGTTTCTATTGCCAATCGGTGGTCACTCAGCCTGTACTTGGTAAGGACCTGTCTCTGCTTCGTATCTCTGACAGAGTAGAGATATCTCTCTCTCTCTCTCTCTCTCTCTCTCTCTCTCTCTCTCTCTCTCTCTCTCTCTCTCTCTCTCTCTCTCTCTCTCTCTCTCTCTCTCTCTCTCTCTCTCTCTCTCTCTCATACAACAGGATAAGCAAATGGATCCAGAATACAACAGAATGGACTGGTAATAAAGTAGCACAACTGGATTAATAATGAAATAGCACAGGACTGTATAATAAATATATATATAATCAAACAACTATCAGTAACAGTAAACACACAAAGTCACAACAACAATATTAAAGTACTTCTGCACGCACTCCATCCCACAAGTCCACTCAGAGGAGAAGTGAGGAGACAGTGGGCTGCACAGAGAGAAGAGCTGTCAGGTGTCGTGCCCCCTGACAACGTGCCCATTAGCAACCAATCAGGGTTAAGTCACACATGTCAGAGAGAGTTTGAGAGGCCGGTTTATGGCTACGTTTATGGTGCCCCCAGACACTCAGGCAAGCTCCTGGGAGATGGGGAGTGGGCTGTGCAGATTGAAAGGGTTGTGAGGTGCTGATAAGAGTCAATTCGTAACAAAAACAGTTCTTGAGATATGCTTGAAAAATGGGATTTACCTGTTTTATATATACACTATATATTACAAATGTATGTGGACACATCTTCAAATGAGTGGATTCGGCTATTTCAGCCACACCCGTTGCTGACAGGTGTATAAAATCGAGCACACCGCCATGCAATCTCCATAGACAAACATTAGCAGTAGAATGGCCATACTGAAGAGCTCAGTGACTTTTAACGTGGCACCGTCATTGGACGCCACATTTCCAGCAAGTCAGTTCATCAAATATCTGCCCTGCTAGAGCTGCCCCGTTCAACTGTAAGGGCTGTTATTGTTAAGTGGAAACTTCTAGGAGCATTGACGGCTCAGCCGTGAAGTGGTAGGCCACACAAGCTCACAGAAAGCACGTCAAAAATAAAAATAATTTGTCCTCGGTTGCAACCCTCACTACCGAGTTCCAAACTGCCTCTGGAAGCAACGTCAGCACAATAACTGTTTGTCGGGAGCTTCATGAAATGGGTTTCCATGGCCGTGCAGCCGCACAAAAGCCTAAGATCATCATGCACAATGACAAGAGTCGGCGTGTGGTGTAAAGCTTGCCGCCATTGGACTCTGGAGCAGTGGAAATGCGTTCTCTGGAGTGATGAATCACGCTTCATCATCTGACAGTTTGGCGGAAGCCAGGGGGATGCTACCTGCCTGAATGCACAGTGCCAACTGTAAAGTTTGGTGGAGGAGGAATAAAGGTCTGGGGCTGTTTTTCATAGTTTGGCCCCATAGTTCCAGTGAAGGGAAATCTTAACACTACAGCAAACAAAGACATTCTAGAGAATTCTGTGCTTCCAACTTTGTGGCAACAGTTTGGGGAAGGCCCTTTCCTGTTTCAGCATGACAATGGCCCCGTGTATAAAGCGAGGTCCATACAGAAATGTTTTTCAAGATTGATGTGGAAGAACTTGACTTGCCTGCACAGAGCCCTGACCTCAACCCCATAGAACACATTTGGGATGAATTGGAACGCCGACTGCGAGCCAGGCCTAATCGCCCAACATTAGTGCCCGACCTCACTAATGCTCTTGTGGCTGAATGGAAGCAAGTCCCCACAGCAATGTTCCAACATCTATTGGGAAGGCTTCCCAGAAGAGTGGAGGATGTTAAAGTAGCAAAGGGGGGACCAACTCTAATGTTAATGTACCATGATTTTGGAATGATTTTGGAATGAGATGTTCGACGAGCATACTTTTGGTCAGTCAGAGCATACGTTTGAAAAGTTATAAATGCTGGATATTCATGAGCCAGTAGATGTCACTAATCTTCATTGTCCAGTAGATGGCACTATCTCCATTGTAATTCAGACTATGATAAATACAGATTACCCACTATTTTTCTGACATTTATGGAGCCCCCAAAGTCCTCATGAAATTGTTAATATGACTATGTTATATCTAATCATGAATAAGATAATGCCCCCCAGCTTTCCAGTGTTGTACTGATATCTATGTATCATATTTGGTTATACCATACGTGGCTACTCCTTATCCCTAAGGGGGACATGAACAGAACACTGGGTGGAGTACATTACTCCCTAACAATGCAATTCATCTTCAATGTAATGATTGATGACACAAATCCATTACGGATGACTTTAGTCAACCATAGAAGGCTCACGTGGAGGGGTATTTGAACAGGGACGGCTGTTGCACATGTTCCAGTCCCCACCTGTTCAATGTGATGTCCACAGTGACAGAAGTGCAGGTTAACTTTGTATGTGTCTTTGTCAAAGGAGGCATTTAGAGTTAGATTCCATGACCAATGTTGGCATAATGAACAGGAACAAACATTATTTCATGGCCACTCTAATAGGTTGATAAACTTCTATGATGTACAAACCATACCCTTTCATTCTCATGTTTGGCCGGGCCATTCTGAACAATTGTAACAAAAAAACAAATAAATCTGAAATCATTCACTGTGAAAATGGGTTCACTCATTACAACTGATATTTAAGTGGGCTTTTATATGTTTGGGTGTACCACGACAAACAGTTTGAGCGACTTTCAAAAAGAGTATTGTTTGGTATTGAGGGCAACCCTCCGACACTATTTACCAAGGGTGTAATGGGTTATGTGGTCTGTTCATTCTTATAATTTAAGAAGACTTTTATTCATGGCTTCTCACAATCATACTCGTGTATACAGTCATACTAAAATATATCTTTAAAAATAGGATTAAAAAATGAAAAATAATCATACTTCAACGGTATCTGTTAATCATTGTAATGTAATCAATGTCACGATGTCAGTACTTCACTCAAATGTCAGTTGAACTTGTGAAGTTGTGTCGAGTCAAACGTTTAGTAGTTTGTGATAGTATGAGGCTTAACAAACCAGTAAATATATAAATTATTATATCGATACTGTGTTGCTGATCTATACCATGTGCAACAGCAAAAAAATAAATGATCACATCACTTGTGTTCAATGCCATTGTCATGTGGACGGAACAGGAACATGAAAACTCTGGTTCATAAACAACTTCTTCAGTATACCTTGTGTAAACATGTTACAATACACACACCAGTGGTTAGTATTCAAATGAAAAGTTGCCTTCACGTGGGGAGCAATTACTGTCAAAAAAGATTAATATTCAACATGCATCACTGCCATTATGAGAGCATCTCTCTTACTCTCTTGTGCCTAGGGACAGAGGGCCATCTAAAGAGCATTTAATCAATAGCTATTAGGCTTCACATCAGAATAATTAGATTTCACTATTAAACAGGGCTATTCCCCTGACAGAATGTCGAACATAACTTGACTGGACTTCTGAGACAGCCCATGTATGGAATGAGTCGTTTGATATGGAAAAAAAACACACAAAAAAAAACAACCTGGATGCTAAATTAATTTTAAATTAGGTTGTTATTCCTTAAAGGTTCCAGCAGGTGTCAGTATCGTTCCTATTAAGAGACATTCAGGAGACAAGGCAAAAAGAGGGTTCACTTTTTAATCGTATTTTACATTCATTTCTGATATAATACATACATGAGTCTTATTGGCCCTTAATGGGGTCACAACAACACTTTTTAAAGGTCATATATATCGTGGAAAAAAATAACCAACTGGCTTGAAATTGATTTTAAAAAAGATTGGTTACAGAAATCAACTGCACAACATGGAATTCAGTCACAAATGTCCGTTTCAAGTCTCTTTACGTGGCGTCTTGGTTTCCTTTAATCTCATCCCCACTCATAACTCTTGCCATGCACAAAGGATTGACATGACAAAATAAAGCCTACAAGACATAATTAAATAACACAACAAATAGGTTTGGTTTCTGTGCCTGTGGTTTATTTAATGTATGGTAGGGTTCTGACGATGAGTCAAACCCTTTATTAAGTACAACAGAAGGTGGGTGTGTCTTGTAACCGAATGCTCAAATCATACGGAAGAAATATACCTTTTATAATGAATATACTGTACATGGTATCTATGTATGATTAAAAACAATCATAGTTGAGACTGAATGAATATTCTATACACTGTAAAATACTCATCTGTTGTGTGACATTTTAGGCAAACGGAACCTTTTTAATTGGTTCAAGGTTGAAAGGTCATTGGTTACTTCGAAATAAGTGCTAGAATAAATGTTGGCGCCATTAGAACAGCGTTTCCCTTTCCTGGTCCCGGTGACCCAAAGCGGTGTTTTTGTCCTAACACTCACACACTTGAGTCAACTAATCAACAATTCATCATCAAGCCTTTGATTTGAATCAGGTGTGTTAGGGCTAGGACAAAAACCTAGAAAGGTGCATCATCTTTGGATCCCCCTGGTCCAGCATTTGGGAAACGCTGCATTAGAAGGAAGTGTATTCTATACATTAGATGCCTAACAGAGTTTACTTTATTTCTTAGTCCAGTGAGGTCCAGATCAGTAGTAATGTTGCCAATTTTTTAAAGTGCTTTACATCAATAATATACATTGTTTAATGTTTCAGATGGACAGAACAGATTAACGACTAACTTAAACACAAATAAATATATGTAAAAACACATACATAATGTGGTAAAACAACCCAAGAATGCTAGGATTCGTGTTACTTATGAAATATCACATTATACAACTCATTGCACATCTCCACATACATATATATATATATATATATATATATATATATATATTATATATATATATACGGGATATATATATATTTATATATATATACATATATATATATATATATATATATATATTTATATATATACACGGGATATATGAAGAGCAATGGATTATGATTCAAAGGGACTTGGTGAGTCCATATCAAGAGCTCTTTACAACTTGATAACTGTCTATAAATACAACACATACAATGGACCAGTCGTTTGGTGTTGGTGTATCTTCAAGAGTTCTTTTCAATGGAAGGTCTTGTTCTCCTGACCTCCATAGCCACTTCTTCTGCGTTAAATAAATAGCGCTGGAGTGTGTACACAAGTTGTGAATCCTTGGATGACTGGTGAGGGAGGGCAAAGGTAAAGAAGTTACGGAGAGACTGTGACTACTTGAGGTGGGTGTCTCTCTTTTTGGCTGCAGTGAGCTGTACTGGAGTCAGGGGAGGGGGGGGGTCTTGTGGTCTATTATGGAGGCAGCAGAGGGGGTTTGAAAGTACAGGCTCCAGTACAGTGGCGAGGGGTCAGCATCTTGCAGGAGAAATGGTGCAGGGCGTCATGAGCTTCTAGGGAGAAAGGGGATGTGTCACTTCAAACACTGGGCAGATGAAATGTCTTTGTTATTTTTCTATCCACACTGTGTTCTCTAGTCGTTCTTTCCTCTAAGTTCAGTCTACACGTCACAGTAGTTCTGCTCAATATCAAATGTGCTAGGAATTAGAATATCATAAGGACACACATTCTAGCGAAGAATAAAAAGTAGCACTTGCATAGGTACGGTTGTAATTTGACAAATACTACTAGTCATAATCAAAGTCCATTAGAAGGCCATGCTCTTGCCCAGCTAGCCATTGAATTAATTCACAAATGGACTGAAACTGGATACATGTTCTGTTTTTGGACCATATAAATTACCTTTTAGCTTCTGTTGTATTGCATAACGCGCCTTTCTTTCTTGATCCAACTCGCTGCACAAAGTGTCTAAGCAAACAACACATAAATAATAAGAAAAGAAAACGCAATAATTGAGCTACAAAGCGGTGGTTTGTAAACGTTGAAATGGATGAGTGTAATTGATGTTGTTCACCCTCTCGGGTATTTTGAGTGACCTCTTAGTGTAGTTGAAGTGTGTATTTACACTACCGCGTTCCAGTAACTCTAGAACTAGTCTATCCGTGAAAGGGCGGCATCAGCTGTTGTCGTCTACTGTATGTAACTGATACGACGATACGTAATGGTCTGCCTTTTACATTTTCCAGTGCGTGATTTAGGAGAAAATAACATTTACAAACAAAACACAGCGAAATCAATCTCTCTATGGTTTGATATTATTGCAGTTCATTCGACAATTTCCAGTCAAATTGCGAAAAATGTTGACTATTTGACAGGAATGATAAGCTATTATTTGTAGATTGTGGACACGCAGCCTAATTCTATAATGACCGAATTTATGCAAGTGTCACTTTCCCCTCTTCATTCTTGTGTGGTACAAGGAAGCAACCAAGTCAATATGACTGTTCTTGTGCACGCATGTTGTCATACTTTAGAACATAAATGCTATAACGATATGGGTCATTTCATTCAGTTTTAGTCGGGACATATTATTTCATTTATTACAACACTGACCATTTAGCATATTCCGATCATTTTTCCTGGAGACTCACCTCGGACAATATGAAGTTGTTGGACCATCTCTTCTCTGTAGGACAGTTCCCTCTTCATTTGGTCCTGAAAATTATCTGCATAGTGAGCAAGCAGACGGCTACTATTAACACAGTGCGCAAGTCCAAATAATATAATTTAAGCCTAATGGGTTCTCAGCATTATGACGTATGACTACATTAAAATAAAGACGTCAAGATGTGGGAAACAGGAGCAGCTCTCGCTTTTGAAGCTAAACAATCGTTTACTTCCATTTCAGCACCATGCCGCTGTCCACTAATGTTTGCTTCGTTGTAGTCACTATGTTCGCTGTATTTCTCTTGATGTTTACACTCATTCTGAAACAGGCCAAGATGGTGGAAACGTGAATGACTTTAACTCTTCAAAAATAAAGTTACTTTTTTTTTTTTTTTTACTTTAAGAGACCGAGTTGCGCCTGTTTCCCCTCATGTAAATATTTCAGCTGCACCTCGACTCTGTGTATGTTTAAGCAGTAGGACAATAAAGCGTCCTACCTTTTAAACTTTGAAATTCGCGTTCCAACTTTTTTCTGAGCTCCACTTGTTCGACCAGCTGTTTCTGAAGTTCCTCTGCAAACCGAAGCGGTCATCACCATTATCATAATCGTCGTTGTAAAAAGGCAATAGACAAAGCAGTAAATTCCAAATGTGGCTTTCAACATACTAACCCTATATATTGCAGACCTATCTTAGCCTGTTCAACAATTAAAGCATTTGATTTTGATTACAGGCCTTTATAGGCCTAATACAATACAGGCCTATGGGTAAAAACAACCACACTGTTTCCCTTGGTTTATTTCCCTATAGTATCGTAATAACTATTATCAGAAGGCCTATGGTTGGAACGCTAACAGTCGTTTAGCCTCACTGTGTCTCCAAGCATGGTATTGCTAAATAATTAGCTCCATCGCCTCGGGGTTAGAGGCTCGAGCGACGCAGCTTAACGGCTGGGCTCGTTAAAATATTAATAGTGTAAAAACGATTTCGTGTTACAATAAGTAGAACAATTCCGTTTCTCATAATTTAACATTAGAGGAGGTTAACGAATGGAAAACAATTCAAACGTGACCGTGCAAACTTGTGTTAAGCTGTAGGCATAACATTTTTTTATAAAGCGATTTAAAAAAAAATAGATTATTAGACAGATCATAATAGGTATTATGTTGTTAGTGCAGTACCTAGATATGGAAGGGGAAACCTCAGTCTAGCATATTAGACTGGTGATTCCACACGTCGTAGCCTACACAAGACCAACATGGAACATGGTTCTCATGTTCCATAAAAAGGCTTAGAATTAATTAACAACACGAGGGTTTTTCGAATGTTGAAATAGTAGGCTTTGAGGAAGTAGAGATGCAAATAGAGCCGCGTTCACACGTGTTCGTTATGTTTAAAATATAACTCCGTTAATTCAATGCTAAATATTATTTTTTTATTTTTTTATTCCCAGAACCGAAAATTTGCCTATTATGTTTAGTGATTTCCACCTTGCTTTGTTCAATTTAAGATGAGATCTAATGACTTGAAACGAGGCTAGGCTAGGCCTACTTGTTGGTCGTTTTGCACGAGGCTAATCAATATAAACAAATGTCAATGATCATTGATAAAAATCAAATGATTACCTTTAGCCATGTTTTCGATATCTTTTTCGTGGATCCTACTGACGTCATGCTGACGTAATGCCACATCGCCTGCGAGAGAAATATTAAAGATGGCATCAGCTCATTAATTAATCTAATTTACTCAATTTTCTGTTATTAATGATCATATTTGGAACAGTAAAAAGTGAGAAACCTTTGGCTAACAATTTCGTTACATAAAATATAATACAATAGGCTATATTACCATGGTAGGCCTACTAAACTTTTACACACTTACACACACACACAGAGAGAGAGAGAGAGAGAGAGAGAGACTCACATGGTGGGCTTTCCTTTGCTTGGTCCTGATAGGCTCTCTGTGGAACGTCCTCTCTTGTAGGAGAACGTTGTTTGTGTGGGTCGGAAACATGGAGTACACCTGATAAAGACAGACAGTAATAAGCGACGTGCCTATTTGCATACAGAAACTATACCATGAATATGTACTATGCAAGATAATAGGCCTACCGTTCGATTGCAATGGGCTGCTATGTTTTGATCCAAACGTAGATGGACCGTTCAAAGGCATGTGTCCATCCTTTTCATGTGTGTACACCTGCAAAATTAACCAAAGCCATTATAGTCAATACAACTGCAATTATCTATAATTCTCTTAATTTCACAAGCAATTCTTTGAACGGATATACCCACGTGACACGTCTCCAATTTATAATTATAGGGTAGCAATTCAATTGCTGTCCACCTATCTAAATTGCAGTTTGACTGACATTAGGACGAGGCCGGCGCAGGCCTAACCTTTTCCCAACACACTACAAGGCTCGCAGTAAACACTCCAAACAGAACCACTTCAATTATCTTTAGAACAAAAGACAAGACACAGACCTAGGCTCCCACTCAGCGACCTTATTAAAACAAGCCTACTCCATTCTCAATCTCTTTAATATTGGGACCATGGTCTTTTTTGTAAATGTCATTGCCAAAATGTATTTGAACAAAAGATCATTTCCATATTTGTTCCAACCTGCCAATGTATGTCTAAACAGGCTCAGCCTTCTGTAATGTCAGGGTTTTCAACAGCACAATAAAACCCCATGCGAGAAGGCCTGGATATAGTTCATATAAGTGGCTTCTTTTTTTTTTTCTTCATTTGACCAAAATATGAAAAATCCCTTGCAAAAACGCGTTGAAAACATCACATTAGCCTACTGTTTAGGCTTCAAACTGTTAAAAGCTGCCAGCCATATCAACATCCTTTAAGGCATAGGCCTATGGCCATTGGAACATTAAACATAGCATGATGACCATACTTTATGCCCATGCACTTACGAGACCAAACATCACCCATTTTCATATGGGATCCAAATAAGTCTCCGTGGATTGATGCCTAAATTAATTTACAAACATGTGCGTAAATATATTGAACATAAAAGCACTCATATGGACCTTGGCACACTTACTTCGTACACCGGTGTATCATGGCGCTCTGACACCTTTCCACCCTGCCTCTCGTCATCAGAGGACCCGGAGTGGGGATCTTCCGGTTGTGGTCCTGGACTTGTCCCTAACTCTCCACTATCTTCAGGCCCGGAATGGGCTGAGTTGAGGGGCGGGGGACTCTGACGGTCCTCCACTGACAGTTGGACTGACTCTTCATCCTCGTGTGCCCTGTTTGACTCCACGTCAACGTCTGGGTCGTCCACGCTATCCACATCCGGGGACATAGATCTATAGCTAGAACTTTCACTCACGAAATCTGGCGATAGGTAACCAGAGCGCACACCGCTGTACGTGTCCCTGTTGCCGTATAGCTTTGCAATGCTTTCGGCGTCTTTCACCACAGGTCTGAACGCAGAGATGTAATTTATCTTCCGTGGAGTTGTGGGGAGTCCTTCCGTCGACCGGGCCTCATCCCCGGATTTATCCTCGTCGTTCCGGGTGGATTGTGAGCTGGAGCACCGTTCGCTGTCTTGAAAGCTATCCTTAGGTGTGTTTGCGCACCGGTCACTTTGATCCGATAACTCGAGGTCACTCTGTCTGACACTTAAGAGCTCTGTGGGTGGTTTGGGTGGTGCCGGTTGATACGGTGGCATCGACAGGCCACCTGCTGTTGGCCAAAACATCGGGAAAGAGGGATAGATACTGTCCTTTGCTCCTGGCCAAAAGACACCCGAAACGTTGGTTTTATTTGTCTCTCCCACTCCGTCGTCCTTCTTTTGACACAGTCCAAACGCAGGGAATCCATACGGGTGGGGAAGAGCGGTGGCTGGATCTTTTGAAGCATCCCAAAGCTCTTACTGGGCACAGGGATAACCGGGTAGTTCCGGACGCCATTTGACAGACTGATGTTAGGCCTACCTCGGTCTTCGTCACAGCGCAACGTTTTATGGGGTACCTCGGGGGAACTTCTTTGGGTTGGGTTACTGGTGGAGTGTGACTTCAAAGGAGAGGACATGGATGACCCACTCATAGGTAGCGTCCTCTTACGACTTCCCCCGTTGAACATCGCTTTAACATCCTCCCACGCGTGGGCAACATCATCCGACGAGCTTTTGTCTGTTAGTTTGAGATGGCGCCTCCACGAATTGAAGTTTGCTGCGTCTGGCTGTGTATACTTGGACTCGGGTGTGCGATGAGAGTGGAATATGAATTTATTCGGGGAAAAATACATGTTACAATATGTGCATTTAATGCACTTGGCCCTCGAGCTGTTATACCTGGCAGGTATGAAGCTACCTCTGCTTCCCCACGCGCATTCATGAGAGACATCAAAAGCGAAATTTTCCGGTAGCTTTGGTGGGTTGTGAGCACCGAGGAATGATTTACATAGCCTCTCCGCCTCCCGCTTAGTGATCATACCGCAGCGCCGCGAGGAGATTGGCATGGCGCCAGCGCGCCTCAGTATCTCGAGCTGGACGGGCGTGCACTGGACGCAGGTGATTCCAAGAGCAACGCGTCGGTTATGGATTTCGTTGTAACTGTAGTTCTTTAGCAATGTGTTGGATATCTGCGCCAAGCAAAGTCTTTCCTGGCCATCTATGACCAAAGACACGATGTGCACTCCATACAACGCTGTCTCGCTGACTTGGTTAGGCTTCAGGGAGATGGGGCTGGAGAAGGGCTGAACGTCCTGCTTGGAGCTGGGGGAAGAGCTGGAGTCTCGTCCCGCTGGTTGTTGATTGGGTATCGACTCCATTCCTGGAAGTCTGAAAATAAAATAATAATTTTAGGGTAGCCTATTGCACTACCATATAGGCCTACAGCTGGCATAACGCCTGTCAAAAAATGCACTAGCCCTAAATTGTTTGCAATTCATTCCAAATCAACAAATAAATAAATAAAGTCCATGAAATAGCTTTGTAATTAATCTTACCAAAAGGCCTACGCACGCACATTTCGTGCAATATTAACAATAACATGGTCAAGGTCTTAAAAGTAACGCAGAAGATCCGTGTTATTATATACTAATAACTATGCATTATTATTATTATTATTATTATTATTATTACATACTTAGTGTTATTATAGGACAATCAAAAACATTTTTAACCCAGCATTATTCACAAAAGTCAAGGATTAGTTAAATTATTCGTTTTTGGTGACCCAGTTCTAAATAAATACATAAATAATAGCCTAATAAATAAAATTGGTCTACATAATTTAATATAAACGTTCAATTTTATACGAGCATGTTTAGTATAGGTACATTAATATTAAGTGTCTAAACCATCCAAATGTAATTTTTTTTTGTAGGACTATGCCAACTAAGGCTATCCATGATCAGTTAGTTGTTTATTGACGGGACCTTTTCCTGTCGTCTTTAAATCGGCTCAGCGGAGGGTGATTACTTAAGAACTACATAAGATCCTTACACGCAAAAGAGCAGAAGGAACATACAGTCTGAGCTGCGCCAATGCGCTTACCAGAGAGGAAAAGAACAGCTAAGCTGCTTTCTTGGTAATTACACGGGTTAAATTGTACGTATTTGATCTGTTAATAAAAGACTAGCCATATATATAATTAAAACATCGCATGCGTGTCTCCCTAGATTAACGTTAGTACAACGGCTTATAGGTCTACAATAAAATCTTAAAATCGACTTTTACAAAAGGCAAATATTTTCCTCACATTTAGCATCTCACATCCGTCCCATGTTTTTTTGTTTTGCGCAACGGTTGTAAATATATATTCTATAAGTCTTCCGAAAATAATATATTAATTGGAAAATAAATTAAAGGTAACACTTACGAAAAACATGTAAAATATGAAGCTGTTGTGACTGGTGATGAGATATTAAAATTTCAATAGAAAATACACAAGACAACGAATTGAAAAGAGTAAGATCCTTACCTTTCTTTCTGGAAAAGAGCACAGTACTCCTAGGCTTAGGAAACAACTTTTCATCAAAAAGTTGAACAAAAATCACCGACACAAGCAGAGGTCTAGTCCGAGATTAAATATACTGTTGCTGGACCAAGCGTTCAGACTAGCCAAAATCTCTCTCTCTCTCTGTAGTGTTTCTGTCTCTGTTTCAGTACAGTGAACGGACTTCCATCCTCTTCGACTCTCACCGGCTGAGTGGCGCACGAGAGAGTGACCGCATGGCAGTCCTCGAGCCTTCGCCACTCCTCAAGACAGCAGTCGACGCTCCTCACTGAAGAAGTGACCGCTAAACTAATGGATGGCAAGGCACACCCACTTAGCGTTCCTTCTCTTTAACTATATTATCTCCTGGACAATGAAGGAACAACAGCCACTAGGCTGTTACTTGATCCATTTAAACTTTACTCAGTGGATCTTTCATAGAAGTGGGGAAAAAATCATTAAGAGAAAGATAGATGGATATATATTGCATTAACATGGTGTGCTAAGTAGTAAGGTGCATTTGATAGATTGACACTATTTTGACACAATTAATGACCAACGATATTTTAATAATAGACAAATAATTATAATTTGATGGGTGCATTTATTTGTCCTATTTCACACATGTAGGTACAAGTGTGTATTATACCCATATGCTAATTGGAAATGTTTTTATGATTTATTTATTTTTGCATATCACAACTCTTCATCGGAGAGTAACTGCCCCTACCAAATGCCAATGAAGGCCTATAGACTATTTCCAGTATTAACAAACGAGCAAATTTAGGACAAAACTGAATATGAAATCGAAGGCAACAAAATGGCTGAATGTATCATTTATCAAGTTACACGACCATCTGTTTTGCTTCTCGTGGACACGCAAATCAATTCCAGCCCTTCTGGTAAAGACGCCATGAATTTTAAGGCTCGCGTGCTTTTGTTCGAATGTCAAACAATTGGACACGTTTTAAATCACATACTGTGCATTCTTAGATTCTGCATTGAAAATGGACCGAATCCTAGATGAGCGGATAACTTGCCTCGGGCGAGACTGTCATATGCTGCTGCACACCCCCCCCCCCCTCTCTCTCTCAATACCCACCACCCACGAACCAAACTGTCAGTAAATGAAGGAAATTTGTTGAGCACACAGGACACGGTGCGAGCAGATTGCGTCTACAAACAGAGTGATATATTAGAGCAATAGGCTAAGGTTAGTGTTGAAACCCAATACTGTAAGACCATATTAACTATTCATAACCTGATCAATGCCCCTCAGTTAACCCCAGTAAGCCTTGTGCTGAGGTATCAATAGCTTGCCGGGGCATAAAGTTCAAGGAACGGCATGCAAACTTTTCTTTTTAGTTTAAAATAACATTTACACTATTTGCACACGTAGGCCTAAATACACGGGTTGAACAACATTTGGGTCAGTCTGAATGACAGAGGTTTACGTTTTGTTTGAATTGTTGTATTTTAAAAATACGTTTTTCCAATTTGTTTTTTTTTATTGTTTAAGGACTTACTAAAATTACCATTTGTTTGTTATTTTAAAATGCACATGTAGCCTGAATGCCTATAGCCTATATTCCTAACATTGTCTGTCCTAAATGGACACTGATTAAAATGTAATTAATCAAACTGTCCGGGCCAAAATGTGAACAATTACCACAATCAAATAGGAGTTAATAACGTCCACAAACGCCCTCCAGCCAACTATTGCTAAGCAGACACCATTAAAGTAGAACATCTATGCCCTTTAAACCTAGCATAAATTAGCCTATACATAATGTTTCCACTGACAACTAGAATTTACATTATGGATAAACTAGCTGCATAATATAGCTTACCTAGGTCTAGATGAACTGACAAAACAGTTATGCGCCAGATGTTTTGGGATTGACACCCTCTGTCTCGTAAAATAGATATCACGACCTTAAACATCTATGGTTTCTTTATTAAAAAACAATGTCAAAAGAAACTATATCTATGTAGGCCTATTAAACAGCCTTGCAAAACATTATACTGAGCATATGGGCAATAATTCGTCTCTTCATAAATTTGGCCTATTCAAATGTTATCAATCATTATTATGCTGATGAATATGAAAATGATTTCGAAAGTTGGACTTCGTTTTCCCTGCAATGCACACGCACCATAGTCCGACAGCGAGAAAGACCGTCAGTTTGGCTCTCTGCAATATTGATAGAAAAGGAAACCTAAACCCGACCCGGTCCCGACGTGTCGTCTTTCACAATCCAAAGGCTTTCCTGCAGCCCAACAATAATTACAATTTTATACTGTAATTATTCCTATGTTTTTAATTATTTAGTCCACCGACTGAATACGCCATTGTCACCGCTTATTCCGGAGAAACGTGAGCTCACGTGGCTCACAACGCTCATTAAAGGCGGGAGTTCAGCGCCGGGATACAGCACGAGAGCAGCGCTTTTAATTAGCGGATTCAGCGGTCATTTTAGGCGAGCCCTTTATTACTGTTGGATACACATCAATGAGATCTTTTTTCGAAGAGTAAATTACCTTGAGACTCATGTATATGCATTCAATTGTTTAAACAAACCTACGCTACAATATTAATGCGTTCCGTGTTTAAGTCTGTAGAATTCCTATCTCTGTAGAGGTGAACGTAATGTAATATTTATACATGGTTAGATTGTATATTGACAGGTGACATTCTTTATTCTATCACTTCAATAACATGAACTTTGGCTACAACATAAGAGTAGGCTACACCAAGTAGCCCATATTCCAGTTTAGATGCATTATTGGAACGTTTTTTTTTCTTCATAAACCAATGTGACCAAAATAAACTTAAATCCCAAATTTTGTCACAGCAAATGGCAGACATGGTAACAACCTACACTAAAATGATAGTAAATAATGAATTAGGATGTGAGTGACATGCATATATAGACCAGAGTAGGCTACTATTTGGCTACTATTAGACCAGAGCTAGGCTACTATTTGGCTACTATTAGACCAGAGCTAGGCTACTATTAGACCAGAGCTAGGATACTATTTGGCTACTATTAGACCAGAGCTAGGCTACTATTTGGCTACTATTAGACCAGAGCTAGGATACTATTAGACCAGAGCTAGGCTACTATTTGGCTACTATTAGACCAGAGCTAGGATACTATTTGGCTACTATTAGACCAGAGCTAGGCTACTATTTGGCTACTATTAGACCAGAGCTAGGATACTATTTGGCTACTATTAGACCAGAGCTAGGCTACTATTTGCACTCTATCATATATTGAAGTAGCCAACAACAGATAATACACAGAGGAGTAGGGTAAAAGGGGATTCGCCTATACCGGTATATGAATGAAGGTATTAACAAGTAGCATCTCTCCTCGCGCTCTACGGCGGTTCAGAGAGTGCCGATAGTCAAATTGGAGGTGAGATATCTTCAGAGTGGTGCTACTCCATCTATGTTTTTGGTGCTAACCCGAAAAGGGACCACACACACGTATATTTGACAACTTGGTTAAATGTAACATGAATTAATCTGAATAAACTATAATTCCATTAAAGTGATCAATATATATATGCCGATGAATTAGAGGTCGCTGCTAAACCATGACCACAATAGAGCCTACGAAATAGGTATAGGCCTACACTTCGTAAAATTGAGAAATTACGCTAGGCAACACATGGCAATCTAAGCGTTGATCAATGTTATATTTGGACTAACATAACATTTACACTCTGCTAAGCTTGGAGTGAATCAGAATAAAAACACATATAGGCTCATAGTCTATTAATGCAAACGAGACATAGGTTCCAGTTTACTTACTGATACTACAGTTCTTACTGACACTAGTTAAATGTTTTCTGATTGTCTATGTACATACACTGAACGAACTCTTATTTCAATCAAATCTACTTCTAGAGGCATTTTAAAAATAATAAATAAAAGTAGGCTATATTAAACATTTCATTCAAGGTAAATCAGTCCTTTAGGTAAAAAGCCTTCATGGCTTTAAAGCAAGTTCCAAGTGGAAAAGATTGTCACATAAATCAAATGTGCCTAATTCAGGAGAAGTTTAATAACAGAACCGATCGAGAGCGAATGTTCTATAATTAACAGTTGTATCAGCACCCTATAAAACCGTGACCCCTATACATTCCATTTTAGAAGCCAATCAATCCGCTTCTTACATATTGATCTCCTTGTGCTGATAGGCTACACTTAAATGGGCTCCCAGAGTCCTTTTGGTTTCAAGTGAAAAGAGCATTTCGATTACACTTTTTTATTGGGAAAAGATTGCTCCAAGAGGAACGCGTTGACTCGAAAATTAAACGGTGACATTTTAATTACTGGACATTGATAAAGGGTTCTGGGTAATGGCGGAGCACAGCGCCGACGCCTATTGTCTGACCTGATGTGCTAATCAACTTGGACTGCTCTGTAAAAAGGTCACCAGGCGATACAATAAGGGCGCGTGCCTCGGTGGCAAATGGGAATATTAAGGCCCGGGATTGAGTAAAATGGAGACGCATCTCCAAACAAAACCCGGTCAATATCCCAACGGGGATGTTGATGGTAAAACGAGATTGAGCATCCACGTTTTCATCAGACAATAGGTCACATTTAACATCGCTATACATCATGTTTTACTCTTTCTATTTGGTACATCATTTGCATGGTATCAAATGTTCATTTCGAAGACTTTGTATCAATTTCCAAACAAGCCTTAAAAAAAAGGTAGGCTGTTCATCAAATTGATTATCTGCATGGGTGCATTTGAATTCACACAAAATGGATAATCATCAGAGCAGAGAGAGGGAGTGGATAGAGTCACTTGAGACCTCATCAGTTGTGACCAACTCTACTAACAATCTATTACTGCACCGACATCCCACTTTTATGCTGCGAAAAAAATAAACATGATTGGGTTGGATACTTACAGTACATAGTCTACTTACTTACTTGTGCCTTTGTGGTGGAGGGGCTTGAGTTCCTTAAAAGACCCAGAGAGCTATCCTGGAGGGTGAGGAGGGGGCCCTGGTAACAAGATGGTTGGTTGGATGTGGTTCTTTCTAATGATCCCACCATGTACTAACTAGACCATGGGTTCTCAAACTTTTTTGGCTTCTTGATCCACCAATGACATTGTCTTTTGTGACCCAGGTGCAAAAATATACAGCCTAAAAAATATAATTTTGGCAGTGAAGAGAATTGCACATTTCCTGCAATTCTACCCATTTAGCCATGGGAGCTGATTTTTTTTTTGCAGTTTTAAAGCCACATTTTATTTTTGCAATTCTATACATTTCGCCATGGAGCTGAGAGAACATTTAGCATTTACACTAATATCCTGCAATTCTATACATTTTGACATGGCTAATGCTGTGTTCTTATGCTCAAACATAACAAAATCAATGGCGATTGTCTAGCTTTTATTTTGTTGATTGTAAAGTTCTCAAAGGCCATAGGCTATCATTTTAAAATATATAGTCCATGACCTTTTCTGCATACTTTCTAGTTGGTTTTAGTGGTTTAAATTTTTACTTAGAAGAATGTTTTATCACAAAAATGTATTTGTGGAATGCACAAAAAAATGTCATTCCGCAACCCACCTGGACCCCTGCCCCGACCCAAAGTGGGTCCTGACCCACATTTTGGGAACCACTGAGCTAGATTGTAATAATTGACAATATGTGAACACTTTCTTGTGGACTTATGTTGTAATGGGCATGAAGATGATGAAGTTTATAAGTGGCTAGCTAACAGCTAGCTTGAGTCTCCACACACCTGGTTTCCCTGGTCGAACGTGGGTTAACGTCTCAAGAACAATACCCCTTTGCAGGGCAGTACTACTAATAGACTTAGTACAACAGGTACAGCCCAAAACCAGCAGAGGGATGGCAAAACTACTCTGCCAACGTTCTGTCTTTGCAGGCAATGACGCCCTCACTTCAGGTTGTGCTCAACCGCTTTAAAAAATGTTTTAATTGGCATTTTCACCCAAGGGCATCTATCTCAACCTGGTGCAACAACAACAAACTGGTCCTTAGTAGTCTTGAAATGCCCAGGGTTAAAAACATCTGACTCAGAGGGGAAAATACATGAACTTTTGTTTTATCCTGGAGTTCACCCTGAGATGTGAACTCATTCTGTGGTTTAGATTTACAGAAGAAGAAGAAAATCTAGCATTTCTAAATAAAAACCCAAACTGAAATACAGACGGAACATTAAAGGACTATAATAAGGTCATCTTACAAAGAAAACACAACTCAATTGTTATTATCAAAATTGAACCACTTTAATCCATGTCTCATTCATCAATTAATCCAGTTCACAAACCAATTCAAACTCAAAAGGCATCCAATTTGCTACAGCTAGTTTTGACATAGAATACTTTTCATGGTCATGGGTGACTGGGTACAGGTTATATTTTAAAACGCTCATTGGTTATTGCAACAACACTGGGCAATCTTTCAGTGAAGAGAGAATACATTATTGGTCGTAGAAATACAAGGACATTAAGATTTTTGTTATTGTTGATGCGGTTATAATATTGCACTTTCTTCCCCTGATCAAATGAATGGTGATTTACATATCACATTGCACAACAACACATTAAACCATTTCAACTGGCATAACTCAAGACTGTGTGTTCTCAGAAGGCCACTTAAATCACATTACGGCAAAGTCTGAGACAACCGTCTGAAAGGTTGACACTACAGTGTCGAACAGAGTCTCTGCATACCAGATAGCTTTAAAAACAATCTGGGTCCGTATGTGTCAAGCTTCTCAGAGTAGGAGTGCTGATCTGGGATCAGGCCCCCCCCAGTCCATGTAATCTCACCGTTGGGATCTAAAAGACAAAACGGGTTCTAAATCAGCACTCCTTTCCTGAGACTCTTAATACAGAACCATCCATTAAAGCACTGGAGAGTGCTGCCAAACCTCTCATTGATGGGAATCATTTGGAGAACAAAGTGAAGCAAAATGTTTCCAGTGTACCATGTAAAATAAAACAGGAGTAAAAAGCTGATTGTGCTGAACTGTGAATGACTCCTTTAACTGATTTCTCTTTAAATATAACCCCCCCGCCCCCCACACATAACTGGTCCAGGTTTCTCTATTGATATATTCTATAAGAAAATGCAATACCGTCTGCACCAAGCAACCTCGGCATTAAAGTGAAACTGACAGCATGTTAGCAACATGACATCTTAAAGTCCTGTTTATATACACCCCCCAGGAACAATTACAAATTTTTATATATATATATATATTTTTACATTTTCTGACAAGCGAGCACTTAGATATGGTCCTTTTCACATTTGTATAGAATGTTTGGAAATGACGTAGAGTAAGGCATTTGTGAAAATTCTATAGCAATATAGAGTGGGAAAGGGTCTGTGTGTTTGGACAATGAGTAGACACTGCAGTAAATAAAACCTATTAAAAACATCTGTCTTGTCCAGGACCGGAGTCCAGACAGACTGGGTGCGCCAGTCAGAGCTACAGTAGGCCTTTATGCAAATAAGCAATTTGTCACAGGGCCCCGCCATCATTTACTTTGAACTGGACTGTGTGTTTACAGGCAGGTGCAACAGCGCGACTTTAGCTCATTAGAACGCATTCTCCAAAAGCCACAAAATACACCTGAACTTATTTCTGCAAATAAATGTGTGTGAATACCACAGCAGTGTTCTTACATTTGGGAACTTTACAGTCATTGATCAAACAACCATGAAAAGGTGCTCTCTCTCTACCTTAGTTATGCACAACAAGATCAACAACTAATGCTAGCCAGAGCGAGATGAGCTAAAATCTAACGAGAGAACATTAGACAAACCCTCTCAAATTATTTCAGCTAGTTGGCAGTCATAATTGCACTGATAAACAAAAGGGAATTAGTAGCCTGCTCACTGTTCTGCAGCCTGTCTGCCAATGCATGCTTGTCTCAACCCACGTTTCGACAACTGAATGGGAATTTGCCTGCCTGTCCATTTGATTGATGCCAAATACATTTGATTGACAACTAAGGGTGCGTTTGTAAATTGCTTCCCGTGTGTTAGTGCACTCTGTATTCATACATTTGGAGCGTTGTCGGATTGTCTGTAAATTCCGCGCGTTTCGCGTGCAGTGTGCGCTCTGTCCGAGGAGGAGCGTTGATCCCAGCGTCCCTCAACAGCAGTCATGCACCCAAGCCATCTCTGCCTAAAGTTGGCTAGCTACTTCGACACAAATGAGAGAACATCTCACTCTGACCATTTTACGCACCCTAGCAAAGCTGGTTAGGCTGTTGTCATTTGATCTAGAGAGTTAGTGACTAACTGTGCTGCTGGCAACAATTGAATTACGTTTCTTTCGTTGCGCGTCGTAAACTCATCAGTGGTTCTGCGCCCTGGCGCTCAGATGAGAGTGCTCTGAAATCGGAGTGGATAGCCAGAATTAATTTACGAATGCAAGATATATGCTAACTGAATAACAGTCAGCATAGCTAGCTAGCAAAGCGATTCACATGTCTTGCTTGCTATCTAACCAATCGACACCTGCATCTCTTAGCTGTAGCCACCAAAAAACTGAGGGGAAAAAGTCGGTCACTCACTCACCCAATGACTCGACATCCTCCCAATACTTCCCAGAAGCTAGCTAGCTAACGTTTAGCTCAGTGTTTTTACCTTGCTGAATAGATACGCTAGCCTATTAGCTACATTATGACTGACTTGTGATCACTGCCCTTGCTAGTTTGAATATATTGACATTCCCAGCTGTTTTTGTCCAAAATATTGCGCCATTGAAACAAACCAAGCATCCCGAATTGGGTGGAGGCTGCAGTGTACCAGGCCAGCTGTGATTTACAACCTGATAGCAATTTTTGGGACTATATTAATCATGCATTGAACTATATCCATTTATTCTGACAATGCCTTGCTGTACGTCATGGATGTTCTTGTCAAATATAACCTATTTTTAAAACCTCTGACAAGTTGGTTTTGTAGCATAAACTGGGAATTGTATATTTTTACTGATATGATTGTCTGTTTCATATCTGCAAAGTAGTTAAAACGCTGTCAGTTCCACGTCAAGGACAATCAAATGAAGTCAACGTGAAGGAGTATATTTGAATAATAATATAAATATGGTTATACAGGTGGTGAGTTAATGGAATCATCAACCATAAATCTGGTGCTCGTCTCCAAATTAACATAAATAACAAATGGAAAGTAGTTTTAAGACTTTTCTCAAAGTTGTTGGTTGTTGTGAAGTTTGTTTGTGTTGCATCATTAACAGGTTTGGAAGAATAGAAGAGTAGAACTCCATGGCACTGAGTGGTTGAAGAGTCCCCACAATGTGGCCTGGTAAAGGGTAGGATCCCCAAGCAATGCTTCTACTACTACAGGGCTCTAACGCTGACCTTTTTCTACTTCTACTACTACTACTACTACTACTACTACTACTACTACTACAGGGCTCTAACGCTGACTACTACTACTACTACTACTACTACTACTACTACAGGGCTCTACGCTGACCTTTTTCTGCTACTACTACTACTACTACTATTACTACAACAGTGCTCTAACGCTGACCTTTTTCTGCTACTACTGCTACTACTACTACTACTACTACTACTACTACTACTACAGGGCTCTAACGCTGACCTTTTTCTGCTACTACTACTACTACTACTACTACTACTACTACTACAGGGCTCTAACGCTGACCTTTTTCTACTACTACTACTACTACTACTACTACTACTACTACTACAGGGCTCTACGCTGACCTTTTTCTACTACTACTGCTACTACTACTACTACTGCTACTACTGCTACTACTACAGTGCTCTAACGCTGACCTTTTCTGCTACTACTACTACTACTACTACTACAACAGTGCTCTAACGCTGACCTTTTTCTGCTACTACTACTACTACAGGGCTCTAACGCTGACCTTTTTCTGCTACTACTACTACTACTACTACAGGGCTCTAATGCTGACCTGCTACTTTTACTACTACTACTACTACTACTACTACTACTACTACTACAGGGCTCTAACGCTGACCTTTTTCTGCTACTACTACTACTACAGGGCTCTAACGCTGACCTTTTTCTGCTACTACTACTACTACTACAGGGCTCTACGCTGACCTTTTTCTGCTACTACTACTACTACTACAGGGCTCTAACGCTGACCTTTTTCTGCTACTACTACTACTACTACAGGGCTCTAACGCTGACCTTTTTCTTCTACTACTACTATTACTACAGGGCTCTAACGCTGACCTTTTTCTACTACTACTGCTACTACTACTACTACTACTACTACTACTACTACTACAGGGCTCTAACGCTGACCTTTTTCTACTACTACTGCTACTACTACTACTACTGCTACTACTACTACTGCTACAGGGCTCTAACCGCTGACCTTTTTCTACTACTACTACTACTGCTGCTACTACTACTACTACTACTGCTACAGGGCTCTAACGCTGACCTTTTTTCTACTACTACTACTACTGCTGCTACTACTACTACTACTACTACTACTGCTACTACTACTACTACTACTACTATTACTACAGGGCTCTAACGCTGACCTTTTTCTACTACTACTGCTACTACTACTACTACTGCTACTACTGCTACTACTACAGGGCTCTAACGCTGACCTTTTTCTACTACTACTGCTACTACTACTACTACTACTACTACTACTACTGCTGCTACTACTACTACTGCTACTACTACTACTACTACTGCTACTACTACTACTGCAGGGCTCTAACGCTGACCTTTTTCTTTTTACAAGGAGCACGTGTGCATCTAAATTGAAAAATTTAGCAGCACACAAAGAAATTTAAGAGCACAATAAAAAATATTTGATGTAACGGTGCATGACTGTCATGAATCTGCACTCAGTGTATTCTCCACGGCACTTAGGGGCTGCGGTACAGTGAAGCAATCATTGCAACAATTATCTAGATGATTTTCACACAGCAAAATATTTAGACGCATATGTGAGCAAAATGGTCGCCCTGTATCACTACTACAACTGAGGCCATTATACACGACACCACCTAAAGGATGTGGACACCTGCTTGTCGAACATCTCATTCCAAAATCAAGGCCATTAATATGGAGTTTGTCCCCCTTTTACTGCTATAACAGCCTACACTCTTCTGGGAAGGCTTTCCACTCGATGTTGGAACATTGCTGTGGGGACTTGCTTCCATTGGGCGATTTAGGCCTGGCTCGCAGTCGATGTTCCAATTTACCCCAAAGGTGTTCGATGAGGTTGAGGTCAGGGCTTTGTGCAGGCCAGTCAAGTTCTTCCACACCAATCTCGACAAACCATTTCTGTATGGACCTCGCTTTGTGCACGGGACATTGTCATGTTGAAACAGGAAAGGGCCTTCCACAAACTGTTGCCACAAAGTTGGAAGTACAGAATCGTCTAGAATGTCATTGTATTCTGTAGCGTTAAGATTTCCCTTCACTGGAACTAAGGGGCATAGCCGGAACCATGAAAAACAGCCCCATACCATTATTCCTCCACCAAACTTTACAGTTGACACTCTGCATTCGGGCAGGTAGCGTTCTCCTGGCATCCGCCAAACCCAGATTTGTCTGTCGGACTTCCAGATGGTGAGGTGTGATTCACTTCACCACCACGCTCTAACCGGGGCGGCAGGGTAGCCTAGTGGTTAGAGCGTTGGACTAGTAACCAGAAGGTTGCAAGTTCAAATCCCTGAGCTGACAAGGTACAAATCTGTCGTTCTGCCCCTGAACAGGCAGTTAACCCACTGTTCCCAGGCCGTCATTGAAAATAAGAATTTGTTCTTAACTGACTTGCCTAGTTAAATAAAGGTAAAATAAAAAAAATAAAAAAATCACTCCAGAGAACGCGTTTCCACTGCTCCAGAGTCCAATGGCGGCGAGCTTTACACCACTCCAGCTGACGCTGGCTGCTTTGCCATGGAAACCAATTTCATGAAGTTCGCGACAAACAGTTATTGTGCTGACGTTGCTTCCAGAGTTAGTTTGGAACAGATGATCTTTACACTACGCGCTTCAGCACTTGCCGGTCCCATTTTGTGAACTTGTATTGCCTACCACTTTGCTGCTGAGCCGTTGTTGCTCATAGACGTTTCCACTTCACAATAACAGCACTTACAGTTGATCAGGGCAGCTCTAGCAGGGCAGAAATTTTACAAACTGACTTGTTGGAAAGGTGGCATCCTATGACGGTGCCATGTTGAAATTCACTGAGCTCTTCTGTAAGGCCATTCTATTGCCAATGTTTGTCTATGGAGATTGCATGGCTGTGTGCTCGATTTTCTACACCCATCTGCAACGAGTGTGGCTGAAATAGCCAATTCCACTAATTTAAAGTGGTGTCCACATACTTTCGTATATATATATATATATATATATATAGTGTATCTCGATGAGGTAAAGTAATGTCACAGAAACGTCATTGTAAAAACATTAGGCACACACACGGGTTACTGCTGTACATACCGGCACACACACAGGGGTTACTGCCGTACACACACAGGGGTTACTGCCGTACATACACAGGGGTTACTGCCGTACATACCGACACACACATGGGTTACTGCCGTACACACACATGGGTTACTGCCGTACGCACACATGGGTTACTGCCGTACACACACAGGGGTTACTGCCGTACGCACACATGGGTTACTGCCGTACGCACACATGGGTTACTGCCGTACGCACACATGGGTTACTGCCCGTACACACACATGGGTTACTGCCGTACACACAGGGGTTACTGCCGTACACACACAGGGGTTACTGCCGTACACACACATGGGTTACTGCCGTACACACACAGGGGTTACTGCCGTACACACACAGGGGTTACTGCCGTACACACACATGGGTTACTGCCGTACACACACAGGGGTTACTGCCGTACACACACAGGGGTTACTGCCGTACACACAGGGGTTACTGCCGTACACACAGGGGTTACTGCCGTACACACACAGGGGTTACTGCCGTACACACAGGGGTTACTGCCGTACACACAGGGGTTACTGCCGTACACACACAGGGGTTACTGCCGTACACACAGGGGTTACTGCCGTACATACACATGGGTTACTGCCGTACATACACATGGGTTACTGCCGTACATACACAGGGGTTACTGCCGTACATACACATGGGTTACTGCCGTACATACACATGGGTTACTGCCGTACATACACATGGGTTACTGCCGTACACACACAGGGGTTACTGCCGTACACACACAGGGGTTACTGCCGTACATACCGACACACACAGGGGTTACTGCCGTACATACACAGGGGTTACTGCCGACACACACAGGGGTTACTGCCGTACACACACAGGGGTTACTGCCGTACACACACAGGGGTTACTGCCGTACACACACAGGGGTTACTGCCGTACACACACAGGGGTTACTGCCGTACACACACAGGGGTTACTGCCGTACACACAGGGGTTACTGCCGTACACACACAGGGGTTACTGCCGTACACACAGGGGTTACTGCCGTACGCACCGCCACACCTCCACCTCCACTAGAAAGCTGCCAACAATAAAGCGTAACAGGTTATCTGAGCCTCATCCTGGAAAATAGCACTTCTTTGTTATTGTAAAGCCATTTGGGGTTTCAAGCCCCATCTCATCGTTGATCACTTACTCTGACATTCTGTCTAAAGTCTCTCTGAGTTAGAAATAACTAAGTAGGCAAACAGTCACGGAATAAGTCCCACTCACTTGTAAATTCATTGATAAAGCAGCGTCAACACACAGCCAGGTTTGGAGTGTGAGAGTCGCCAGGATACACCATCAAGACATCAGTCAACACGCCAAGGGCCCAGATAACAAAGTTCCACTTGCAACGAACGTTCAGTTGTAAAGATCCAGTATCCTCTTGGCTTACTGACGTTGGACGTACAGACGCCCTCTTTACACCATGGACGTCTTCAATACGGTTTACAAACCGTGTCTTTGATATTTACTGTCCACTCCTGGGGTTCACGAATGGTCAAAGTCCAGAGAGATTGGGGCATGATATTAGGGCCGGGACCATACCAGTATCGCAATATTGTTTCTATGGCAAAAATGAAAACACAGAGCAGACCAAACTCTTTCAGTCCTTTAAACACCTGCTGTATGTAAAATATTGTGAGCTATAGATAGAAAATAAATACATGTGACTCTGGATGACATCATAATGATGTTTTGTTTCCAACATCAGGACTGTTTTCCTAACGAAGTTAAAAGCGCTTGGTGTTTTGTTTCTTTGCCACGATATTAACGAGTATAGAGATACGGGTATCATCCTGGCCCTACATGATACCCTTGACCGCTTAACTTCTCTGTGATCTCCTGTGTTTACGGGGTCACATCTGTCCCTGAGCCTGGGTTCTCCTCTCCTCTAGGCAGCGACACACCCACATGGACACCACCTCCGCATTGCCATCGTCGTAGAGCAAGATGAAGGCATGGTCCTGCAGACAGAGAAGGTAGAGAGATGGAGAGAGATTAATAGTGTCTCCGGTATGAATCCAGTGATTAGAGTATACTGTACATAGGTCACGACCAATGGAACAGCCAATCTCTCAGAACATCTGGAAAAATTACCACATTGGTCAATAAAAACACACTGAAGTAAAAATAATCTATTTCTTTTCCTCTTAGAAAGGAGATCAGTTCCGATCTCCTTTAGGATCTATGATTAAATTATTTTCAAGGACATTCAGAATTGACGAGCAGGAGCGTCCACCAGAGCTGTTCCCAAAGAATTGAATGTTAATTTCTCTACCATAAGCCACCTCCAAAATCGTTTTTGAAAATTTGGCAGTACGTCCTACCGGCCTCAATCGCAGACCAAGTTTATGGCGTCGTGTCGACGAGAGGATTGCTGATGTCAACGTTGTGAACAGAGTGCCCCATGGTGGGGGTGGGGTTATGGTATGGGGTAGGCATAAGCTACGGACAACGAACACAATTGCATTTTATCGATAACAATTTGAATACACAGAGATACCGTGACCCTGAAGCCCATTGTCGTACCATTCATCTGCCGCCATCACCTCATGTTTCAGCATAATAATGCATGACTCCATTCACAAGGAACTGTAACACAATGCCTGGAAGCTGAAAATGACCCAGTTCTTCCATGGCCTGCATACTCACCAGATGTGACACCCATTGAGCATGTTCAGGATGGATTGATGTGTATGACAGTGTGTTCCAGTTCCCACCAATATCCAGCAACTTCGTACAGCCATTGAAGAGGAGTGGGACAACATTCCACAGGCCACAACCAACAGCCTGATCAACTCTATGTGAAGGAGATGTGTCACGCTGCATGAGCCAAATGGTGGTCACACCAAATACCAACTGGTTTTCTGATCCACGCCCCTAACCTTTTTAAGTGATCTGTGATGAACAGATGCATATCTGTATTCCCAGTCATGTGAAATCCATAGATGAGGGACTAATGAATTGATTTGAATTGACTGATTTCCTTCTATGAACTGTAACTCAGTAACATTTTAGAAATGGTTGTGTTTATATTTTGGTCAGTATACATACTTAATAACAAGGAGTAGCTGGAGTCTTTGACCATTTTTATGGCCTTCCTCTGACACCACCAGGTATACAGGTCCTGGATGGCAGGGAGCTCGATCGCAGTGATGTACTGAGCCGTACACACTACCCTCTGTAGTGCCTTGCGGTCAGATGCCAAGCAGATTTATAAAAAATAAAAAATGTTTTAACCTTTATTTAACTAGGCAAGTCAATTAAGAACAAATTCTTATTTTCAATGACGGCCTAGGAACAGTGGGTTAACTGCCTGTTCAGGGGCAGTACGACAGATTTGTACCTTGTCAGCTCGGGGGTTTGAACTTGCAACCTTCCGGTTACTAGTCCAACGCTCTAACCACTAGGCTACCCTGCCGCCCCAGATGCCATACCAAGCGGTGATGCAGCCAGTCGATATGCTCTCAATGGTGCAGCTGTAGAACTTTTGAGGATCTGAGGGCCCATGCCAAACATTTCAGCCTCCTGAGGGGGAAGAGGCATTGTTGTGTCCTCTTCATGACGGGGGAAGAGGCGTTGTCGTGCCCTCTTCATGACTGGGGAAGAGGCGTTGTCGTGCCCTCTTCATGACTGGGGAAGAGGCGTTGTCGTGCCCTCTTCATGACTGGGGGAAGAGGCGTTGTCGTGCCCTCTTCATGACGGGGGAAGAGGCGTTGTCGTGCCCTCTTCATGACGGGGAAGAGGCGTTGTCGTGCCCTCTTCATGACGGGGAAGAGGCGTTGTCGTGTCCTCTTCATGACGGGGGGAGAGGCGTTGTTGTGCCCTCTTCATGACGGGGGAAGAGGCGTTGTCGTGTCCTCTTCATGACGGGGGAAGAGGCGTTGTTGTGCCCTCTTCATGACGGTTGGTGTGTGTGGACCACGATCCTTAGTGATGTGGACACAGAGGAACTTGCAGCTCTCGACCTGCACCCCTGCAGCCCCGTCCATGTGGATGGGGGCGTGCTCGGCCCTCCATTTCCTGTAGTCCACAATCAGCTCCTTTGTCTTGCTGACCTTGAGGGAGAGGTTGTTGTCCTGGCACCACACTGCCAGGGGTCTGACCTCCTCCCTATAGGCTGTCTCATCGTTGTCGTCGATCAGGCCTACCATCGTCGTTCCATTTGCAAACATAACGATGATGTTGGGAGTCGTGAGAGGCCATACATTCGTGGGTGAACAGGGAGTACAGGAGGGGACTAAGCACGCACCCCTGAGGGGCCAACGTGTTGAGGTTCAGGGTGGCACTGTGGTGTCACCAGAGAGACACATTCAGTCAGGACAATAACTGCTACACCAAGACTCCAGCACAAGGCTTCCCATAATCAATCAACCAATGCTCAAACCATACAAACACCAAATGCATATAATCCTAACCATATAGAGTCCAACTAGCACTGTGGAGATGGTGACAGAGGTCACATGACATGTGACACATCAGTGACAAGAGCACCATGCACTGATACAACCTCATCTGGAGAGCCTTGTGTCAGTGATGACCTCCGCCGGTTCATACAGGGGTCAAGGGTGAAAGTGGTGGGGGTTGTCACGGAGACGGGCCAACGGTGACTGACCGCTACATTTATTTGGTGTGTCGAGTAGAGGGACAATTAGATCAACGACCAAAGCCATCGCTCTTTAAATGGACTTGTCACCCCTGGTTTCCCTGACACAGGACCTTCACTAACAGGCACTAACAAACACAGCACAGTGTTAATAAGAGTCCAATCTGGCCGAGAACAGGGGATATAAGGACCAGGGACCTTGTGTGGGGGACAATGAATTTAGCCAAATAAAAAAATGAATGGAGGATAGATTACAGAAGGTAACATTGGAACAAGGACTTGATGGTGTTGAGGTGTAATATACAGTAATGTAAGTGTAGTTTGTATAAATACTACATTTCAATATGTTTGGATTCTGTCAGATATTTTACGTTTAAAAGGCAATGTTCTGCAACCTTATCCCAAGTTAGACCCTTAAGACCCGTAAGGACATAACTGGCAGTCCAGTCTGACGGGTCCGTTCCGCTCAGGTCCAGTCCAGACGGGGCCGGTCCAGTCCAGACGGGGCCCGGTCCAGTCCAGACGGGGCCGGTCCAGTCCAGACGGGGCCGGTCCAGTCCAGAAGGGGCCCGGTCCAGTCCAGACG
>NW_024609724.1:97500-125000 GCF_018296145.1 Oncorhynchus tshawytscha
CTAACACCAGATCAGAGAAACCCATCAAGCCAACACTCGGAGTGAGACAGACTCAGTCAGACTCACTGGGGGTAGAGGGGACATGGAACTCACGTCCAGACAGATATGTCTGTGTGATATCTTCCTATAGGCATCTTTTGGTTCACTTCCATAACCTTGGAGGTTTCTATAGTCTGTAACATGGTAACTCACCATAAGGTTGGTAGGAGGTTTCTATAGTGTGTAACATGGTAACTCACCATAAGGTTGTTAGGTTTCTATAGTCTGTAACATGGTAACTCACCATAAGGTTGGTAGGAGGTTTCTATAGTCTGTAACATGGTAACTCACCATAAGGTTGGTAGGAGGTTTCTATAGTCTGTAACATGGTAACTCACCATAAGGTTTCTATAGTCTGTAACATGGTAACTCACCATAAGGTTGGTAGGAGGTTTCTATAGTCTGTAACATGGTAACTCACCATAAGGTTTCTATAGTGTGTAACATGGTAACTCACCATAAGGTTTCTATAGTGTGTAACATGGTAACTCACCATAAGGTTTCTATAGTGTGTAACATGGTAACTCACCATAAGGTTTCTATAGTGTGTAACATGGTAACTCACCATAAGGTTTCTATAGTGTGTAACATGGTAACTCACCATAAGGTTTCTATAGTCTGTAACATGGTAACTCACCATAAGGTTTCTATAGTGTGTAACATGGTAACTCACCATAAGGTTTCTATAGTGTGTAACATGGTAACTCACCATAAGGTTTCTATAGTGTGTAACATGGTAACTCACCATAAGGTTTCTATAGTGTGTAACATGGTAACTCACCATAAGGTTGGTAGGAGGTTTCTATAGTGTGTAACATGGTAACTCACCATAAGGTTTCTATAGTGTGTAACATGGTAACTCACCATAAGGTTTCTATAGTCTGTAACATGGTAACTCACCATAAGGTTTCTATAGTCTGTAACATGGTAACTCACCATAAGGTTTCTATAGTCTGTAACATGGTAACTCACCATAAGGTTGTTAGGAGGTTTCTATAGTCTGTAACATGGTGACTCACCATAAGGTTTCTATAGTGTGTAACATGGTAACTCACCATAAGGTTTCTATAGTGTGTAACATGGTAACTCACCATAAGGTTTCTATAGTGTGTAACATGGTAACTCACCATAAGGTTGGTAGGATGTTTCTATAGTCTGTAACATGGTAACTCACCATAAGGTTTCTGTAGTCTGTAACATGGTGACTCACCATAAGGTTTCTATAGTGTGTAACATGGTAACTCACCATAAGGTTTCTGTAGTCTGTAACATGGTAACTCACCATAAGGTTTCTATAGTGTGTAACATGGTAACTCACCATAAGGTTGGTAGGAGGTTTCTATAGTCTGTAACATGGTAACTCACCATAAGGTTGGTAGGAGGTTTCTATAGTGTGTAACATGGTAACTCACCATAAGGTTGGTAGGAGGTTTCTATAGTGTGTAACATGGTAACTCACCATAAGGTTTCTATAGTGTGTAACATGGTAACTCACCATAAGGTTGGTAGGAGGTTTCTATAGTGTGTAACATGGTAACTCACCATAAGGTTGGTAGGAGGTTTCTATAGTCTGTAACATGGTAACTCACCATAAGGTTTCTATAGTGTGTAACATGGTAACTCACCATAAGGTTTCTATAGTGTGTAACATGGTAACTCACCATAAGGTTTCTATAGTGTGTAACATGGTAACTCACCATAAGGTTTCTATAGTCTGTAACATGGTAACTCACCATAAGGTTGGTAGGAGGTTTCTATAGTCTGTAACATGGTAACTCACCATAAGGTTTCTATAGTCTGTAACATGGTAACTCACCATAAGGTTTCTATAGTCTGTAACATGGTAACTCAACATAAGGTTTCTATAGTCTGTAACATGGTAACTCACCATAAGGTTGTTAGGTTTCTATAGTGTGTAACATGGTAACTCACCATAAGGTTGTTAGGTTTCTATAGTGTGTAACATGGTAACTCACCATAAGGTTTCTATAGTCTGTAACATGGTAACTCACCATAAGGTTTCTATAGTGTGTAACATGGTAACTCACCATAAGGTTGGTAGGAGGTTTCTATAGTCTGTAACATGGTAACTCACCATAAGGTTTCTATAGTCTGTAACATGGTAACTCACCATAAGGTTGGTAGGAGGTTTCTATAGTCTGTAACATGGTAACTCACCATAAGGTTGGTAGGAGGTTTCTATAGTCTGTAACATGGTAACTCACCATAAGGTTTCTATAGTCTGTAACATGGTGACTCACCATAAGGTTGGTAGGAGGTTTCTATAGTGTGTAACATGGTAACTCACCATAAGGTTGGTAGGAGGTTTCTATAGTCTGTAACATGGTAACTCACCATAAGGTTGGTAGGAGGTTTCTGTAGTCTGTAACATGGTAACTCACCATAAGGTTGGTAGGAGGTTTCTATAGTGTGTAACATGGTAACTCACCATAAGGTTGGTAGGAGGTTTCTGTAGTCTGTAACATGGTAACTCACCATAAGGTTGGTAGGAGGTTTCTATAGTGTGTAACATGGTAACTCACCATAAGGTTGGTAGGAGGTTTCTGTAGTCTGTAACATGGTAACTCACCATAAGGTTTCTATAGTCTGTAACATGGTAACTCACCATAAGGTTGGTAGGAGGTTTCTATAGTGTGTAACATGGTAACTCACCATAAGGTTTCTATAGTCTGTAACATGGTAACTCACCATAAGGTTTCTATAGTCTGTAACATGGTAACTCACCATAAGGTTTCTATAGTGTGTAACATGGTAACTCACCATAAGGTTTCTATAGTCTGTAACATGGTAACTCACCATAAGGTTGTTAGGAGGTTTCTATAGTCTGTAACATGGTGACTCACCATAAGGTTTCTATAGTGTGTAACATGGTAACTCACCATAAGGTTTCTATAGTGTGTAACATGGTAACTCACCATAAGGTTTCTATAGTGTGTAACATGGTAACTCACCATAAGGTTGGTAGGAGGTTTCTATAGTCTGTAACATGGTAACTCACCATAAGGTTTCTGTAGTCTGTAACATGGTGACTCACCATAAGGTTTCTATAGTGTGTAACATGGTAACTCACCATAAGGTTTCTGTAGTCTGTAACATGGTAACTCACCATAAGGTTTCTATAGTGTGTAACATGGTAACTCACCATAAGGTTGGTAGGAGGTTTCTATAGTCTGTAACATGGTAACTCACCATAAGGTTGGTAGGAGGTTTCTATAGTGTGTAACATGGTAACTCACCATAAGGTTGGTAGGAGGTTTCTATAGTGTGTAACATGGTAACTCACCATAAGGTTGTTAGGAGGTTTCTATAGTGTGTAACATGGTAACTCACCATAAGGTTGGTAGGAGGTTTCTATAGTCTGTAACATGGTAACTCACCATAAGGTTGTTAGGAGGTTTCTATAGTGTGTAACATGGTAACTCACCATAAGGTTTCTATAGTCTGTAACATGGTAACTCACCATAAGGTTTCTATAGTCTGTAACATGGTAACTCACCATAAGGTTTCTATAGTCTGTAACATGGTAACTCACCATAAGGTTTCTATAGTCTGTAACATGGTAACTCACCATAAGGTTGTTAGGAGGTTTCTATAGTGTGTAACATGGTAACTCACCATAAGGTTTCTATAGTGTGTAACATGGTAACTCACCATAAGGTTTCTATAGTGTGTAACATGGTAACTCACCATAAGGTTTCTATAGTGTGTAACATGGTAACTCACCTAAGGTTGTTAGGTTTCTATAGTGTGTAACATGGTAACTCACCATAAGGTTGTTAGGTTTCTATAGTGTGTAACATGGTAACTCACCATAAGGTTTCTGTAGTCTGTAACATGGTAACTCACCATAAGGTTTCTATAGTGTGTAACATGGTAACTCACCATAAGGTTGGTAGGAGGTTTCTATAGTCTGTAACATGGTAACTCACCATAAGGTTTCTATAGTGTGTAACATGGTAACTCACCATAAGGTTGGTAGGAGGTTTCTGTAGTCTGTAACATGGTAACTCACCATAAGGTTGGTAGGAGGTTTCTATAGTCTGTAACATTAACTCACCATAAGGTTTCTATAGTCTGTAACATGGTAACTCACCATAAGGTTTCTATAGTCTGTAACATGGTAACTCACCATAAGGTTGGTAGGAGGTTTCTATAGTGTGTAACATGGTAACTCACCATAAGGTTGGTAGGAGGTTTCTATAGTGTGTAACATGGTAACTCACCATAAGGTTGGTAGGAGGTTTCTGTAGTCTGTAACATGGTAACTCACCATAAGGTTGGTAGGAGGTTTCTATAGTGTGTAACATGGTAACTCACCATAAGGTTGGTAGGAGGTTTCTGTAGTCTGTAACATGGTAACTCACCATAAGGTTGGTAGGAGGTTTCTATAGTGTGTAACATGGTAACTCACCATAAGGTTGGTAGGAGGTTTCTGTAGTCTGTAACATGGTAACTCACCATAAGGTTTCTATAGTCTGTAACATGGTAACTCACCATAAGGTTGGTAGGAGGTTTCTATAGTGTGTAACATGGTAACTCACCATAAGGTTGGTAGGAGGTTTCTGTAGTCTGTAACATGGTAACTCACCATAAGGTTGGTAGGAGGTTTCTATAGTCTGTAACATGGTAACTCACCATAGGAGGTTTCTATAGTGTGTAACATGGTAACTCACCATAAGGTTGGTAGGTTTCTGTAGTCTGTAACATGGTAACTCACCATAAGGTTGGTAGGAGGTTTCTATAGTCTGTAACATGGTAACTCACCATAAGGTTTCTATAGTCTGTAACATGGTAACTCACCATAAGGTTGGTAGGAGGTTTCTATAGTCTGTAACATGGTAACTCACCATAAGGTTGGTAGGAGGTTTCTATAGTGTGTAACATGGTAACTCACCATAAGGTTTGGTAGGAGGTTTCTGTAGTCTGTAACATGGTAACTCACCATAAGGTTGGTAGGAGGTTTCTATAGTGTGTAACATGGTAACTCACCATAAGGTTGGTAGGAGGTTTCTATAGTGTGTAACATGGTAACTCACCATAAGGTTTCTTTAGTCTGTAACATGGTAACTCACCATAAGGTTTCTATAGTCTGTAACATGGTAACTCACCATAAGGTTTCTATAGTCTGTAACATGGTAACTCACCATAAGGTTGATAGGAGGTTTCTATAGTCTGTAACATGGTAACTCACCATAAGGTTTCTATAGTCTGTAACATGGTAACTCACCATAAGGTTTCTATAGTCTGTAACATGGTAACTCACCATAAGGTTGGTAGGAGGTTTCTATAGTGTGTAACATGGTAACTCACCATAAGGTTGTTAGGAGGTTTCTATAGTGTGTAACATGGTAACTCACCATAAGGTTGGTAGGAGCAGGCCTCTCTTTGGGGAGTCTCTTCATGCTGAACAGAGAAAACAGCAGTTTCATCACAATGTTGTTTAAGCATACAGAGACATTTTCGAAGGTAAGACTATTTCATTTTGTGGTTCATTACTTACATTTTTCTATAAGTAATTTTCTAATGAGCATTTGTTCCTAATGAGCATCCAAGGACATTACTGACAAACCTGACAAGCCTAATTGCCAGATTGTCCCAATGGTGCTTTTGTTACACTATGAGCTCCACGCAGTGGAAATGCTATGGCTAGTACAGTCTGACAATAAAATGTGTGGACAACCAGTCCATATTCCTCATACGAGGTCTCCTCGATGTTGTGTGTGTGTTGGCCTACTATCATTTGAACAATAAAGCTGATCAAAACCATCTGCATCAGCACCACTCTAACCACCAGCGCCAGCTCACACACACTAAGTACCCAAACAGTCATTGACCCTGTGTGAGGACCCTGCCAGTCCTGAGAATGAGGAGTGGAGATTCGTCAGGGCGACCTACATAGGGGACTGTGAAGGATTAGTGTGTGGTTCTAGAGAGGCCCGTCTGGAGCTAACCGAGTTACTGTGTGATGAATCACAGCAGGCAGGGACCAGGGACAGGACAGGGACCTCTAAGAATAGCCTGGGAGGTGGCAGTGCCAACCTGGTGCCAGGGCTGGGGCGGGCACGGAGAAGAGAAACAGAGACCTGGCCTGTTTGAGTAAATAAGGCATAGAGATAGGTAAACAACAGCTGGAGGAATGTAGACACACGTACAAGGACATACACATGCAGAAACATACACACACTGTTACGGTCCTGCTTTTGGCCGGTAGGTCAGTCCATTGGGTGTGTTCCCCCTGCTGTGTGTTTATTAGTGAGAGCATTTGGCTAACAGGGGGCCAACAGACCATGGGAGACATGGTCAGTGTAAATATTGTGGTGCTGTGTTGCTGCAGTAAAGAAACAAATCAGAGAGATAATTTGTCCTTCAGGAACACCTGGTATACTGGGATAAGGCCTGTGCTTGTTATCCTGTCTCTGCTAGCTGCCCCATTACCACCCAACACCATTATCAGACATAGGAGAGTGGAGGGCACTACAGTGATAATACATGTCCTACATGAGTCATCAAGTTAAAAAAATACAGCCTACTAAATTCATAAGAACGATTGCATTTAGTGTACTAAAGACAATGGATTTAAAATAAATTAACATGGTTGAGGTCTGGTCTTTGGCAAATTAAATGCATTCTATCCAATTGTTTAATTTAATTTTTAAACATATTGAATCTGTTGATGTATTAGGTTTCTGTCTCTAGGTTCATTTCTGTTCGGCTGAAACCAACACATCAAAAGGCTGATATTTGAGAGAGAGCGATAAGGGTTTTCTCACCTAGCTATTTTAAGATGAATGCACTAACTGTAAGTCGCTGTGGATAAGATCATCTGTTAAATGACAAATGTAAAACAATTTGACTCACCACTGTGTGATGAAGTGGACAAACTTCTGGCTGAACTGACCCAGAGGAAGAACAGGAGGCTCCTGGGAGAAACACAAGGACACAACTGAACAACTTAGACCACACAGTATAACAGGGGAGCTTCTAGAAGGTTGTTATGTGACATCAAATCTGTCACTAAAAGCTAAACCCATTTCTTAATTTTGTTGAAGAGATCCACTTTGATAAACACTACTAATCAACATACGAATAACTTGAACCTAAATGAGAGATTTAATTACACAAATCTAAAAATCCCAATTCTTCACAATCACTGTGTCTAGATCTGTATCCACTGGTTAAGAATACAAAACCACAATTCGGAGAAACCCCAAACCCTGAACTACATAGAATTCTAGTTATTAAAACACATTTTGCTGAGAAAAGCCGACCTTGATAAAGAGGCTATTTCTAAACACTGCGATACATTGTCCCGTCTTCTTAGTAAAAAGAGGTAGCTGCACCTGAACCCCACCTATTGTTGGACGAGCACAATGGAGTCAAGGAAAATAATCTCCTTTAGGAATCAGTGGGGGGGGGGGGTGAGCACAAGTGTGAACGGCACTGGTCATCTTCGTTCCGATAAAAATATTAAAGGAGATTTCGCCATGAAAGGCGAAACATTTTACTGTCAGATTGCAACTGTCATTTATTTTACATGAATGCCCTCTAAAGTCTATATTTTAAAGTATATTTTACTTGGCAATGGCACAGTATAAAATGTGTTTGAGGCATGAATACAAATGAAAACTTTATTATAATCATATTGCGTAGTGTGTTACAGTTTGATAGTCAAACACTATAAGATTCAATTTGAGAACTTTTTCACCCGCTGTGCACTCACAGTCAACCACAGTCAACAACCACAGTCAACCACCACAGTCAACAACCACAGTCAACAACCACAGTCAACAACCACAGTCAACAACCACAGTCAGCAACCACAGTCAACAACCACAGTCAGCAACCACAGTCAACAACCACAGTCACAACCACAGTCAACAACCACAGTCAACAACCACAGTCAACAACCACACTCAACAACCACAGTCAGCAACCACAGTCAGCAACCACAGTCAACAACCACAGTCAACAACCACAGTCAACAGTCAACAACCACAGTCTCAACAACCACCACAGTCAACAACCACAGTCAACAACTCACAGTCAACAACCACAGTCAGCAACCCCAGTCAGCAGTCAACAACCACAGTCAGCTATCCACAGTCAACAACCACAGTCAACAACCACAGTCAACAACCACAGTCAACAACCACAGTCAACAACCACAGTCAACAACCACACTCAACAACCACAGTCAACAACCACAGTCAGCACAGTCAGCTACCACAGTCAGCAACCACAGTCAACAACCACAGTCAACAACCAGTCAACAACCACAGTCAACAACCACAGTCCAACCACAGTCAACAACCACAGTCAGCTACCACAGTCAACAACCACAGTCAACAACCACAGTCAACAACCACAGTCAACAACCACAGTCAACAACCACAGTCAGCTACCCCAGTCAGCTAGCCCAGTCAGCTAGCCCAGTCAACAACCACAGTCAACAACCACAGTCAACAACCACAGTCAACAACCACAGTCAACAACCACAGTCAGCTACCCCAGTCAGCTAGCCCAGTCAGCTATCCCAGTCAACAACCACAGTCAACAACCACAGTCAACCACACCAACAAGTCAACAACCACAGTCAGCTACCCCAGTCACAGCCCAGTCAGCTATCCCAGTCAACAACCACAGTCAACAACCAGTCAACAACCACAGTCAACAACCACAGTCAGCTACCACAGTCAACAACCACAGTCAACAACCACAGCTACCCCAGTCAGCTAGCCCAGTCAGCTAGCCCAGTCAGCTAGCCCAGTCAACAACCACAGTCAACAACCACAGTCAACAACCACAGTCAACAACCACAGTCAACAACCACAGTCAACAACCACACTCAACAACCCCAGTCAGCTAGCCCAGTCAGCAACCACAGTCAACAACCACAGTCAACAACCACAGTCAACTAGCCCAGTCAACTAGCCCAGTCAGCTAGCCCAGTCAACTAGCCCAGTCAACTAGCCCAGTCAGCTAGCCCAGTCAGCTAGCCCAGTCAACTAGCCCAGTCAACTAGCCCAGTCAACTAGCCCAGTCAGCTACCACAGTCAACAACCATAGTCAACAACCATAGTCAACAACCATAATGAACATTGTAGTGAGACAGTCACAGAGGACTGGAGATGGAGAGACCGCGGGGGGATGGAGAGACCGCGGGGGGATGGAGAGACCGCGGGGGGATGGAGAGAGAGACAACAAAAAAGCATGGTAGAGGAGAATTGAGGCCGAAGGGCAGCAACCCAAACCTCTTCAGCCAACAGAATGAAGACATTTAAACTGTCAAGTCAACTGGCTTTAAGCAGCACTCCTACATGTGAGCTGCAAAACAAACATTTCTAAGAGCCAGAAATCAGAATGTGGTTTTATTACGATCCCAGTATTGTCTGAATCAGAATATAAGGAGGAACATTTCCTTTCTTAAGGGCCAAGCCCAACTTCTTCAGTCTCCTGATGTTGAAGAGGCGCTGTTGCGCCTTCTTCACCATGCTGTGTGTGTGTGTGTGTGTGTGAGAATGTGTGGGTATTTCATGTGAATGTGTGTGGAGAGCACAGGCCAGGCCCAGTTGATGTAGTCCAGTAGATGTTGGCCTCCCACCCTCTCGCCTCCCTCTCTCTATAGCTCCTCCCTCTCCCCTCCCTCCCTCTATAGCTCCTCCCTCCTCAGCTCTTCCCTCTCCCCTCCCTCTATAGCTCCTCCCTCCTCAGCTCTTCCCTCTCCCCTCCCTCCCCTATAGCTCCTCCCTCCCCATCCCTCCCTCTATAGCTCCTCCCTCCCCATCCCTCCCTCTATAGTTCCTCCCTCCCCCCCTCCATAGCTCCTCCCTCCCTAGCTCCTCCCCCTCCATAGCTCCTCCCTCCCTAACTCCTCCCTCCTCATCCATAGCTCCTCCCTCCCTAACCCCTCCATAGCTCCTCCCTCACTAACCCCTCCATAGCTCCTCCCTCACACACCACCCCCCTCATCACTCTCTAGGGAGAGTTCTGACTCAATCAACACTGTATCTCTCTCCTATCCACACCAGACTGCACACACCATGCTAAGGGTTGATGGAGAGGGTGGAATGGAAGACTGGTTTCTAGAGTGGTGGACAGATGAATTCAGGAGGTGAATTGAAATTCAAATGACCCATCTATGAGAATTTATTACGATGTGATTTTTCACACAATGAAGCTCATCCTGTTGTTCTCTATGCTTTCTAGTGTGCCAAAAGTCTTTATGGAGAAAACAGGGTGAAAAGGGAATTGGAGAGGGAATCTATCTGTTGACAGGAAGTTGCAATGTCACGTCCTCCAAATCGGAGGCTACATGACTGCTTTGCTAGCGCTGACTGGAATATGTTCGGGACTCCGCCGATAGCGTCAACGAGCTAATCACCTCCACTACCGGCTTCATTAGGAAATGCATTGTGGACGTTGTCCCCACACTGAAGGTTCTCTGCTTCCCCAATCAAAAGCCCTGGATTAACACAGAGTTTAAAGATAGGGCTACCGCACACAGGGCTACCGCAGCCACCCCGAGGCTATGTCTGAGGACACAAACAAGTACCAGAAGTCCTGCTACGAAGTCTGCAGAGCCATCAAACAATCAAAAGGGCAATACACTGTAGGAACAAGCTGGAATCCTATTATACAAGCTCTGATGCCCTCTGCATGTGGTAGGGGCTACAGTCCATTACGGATTACAAAGGAAGACCCAGACGTGATCTGCCCAACGATGCCTCTACCAGATCAACTCAATGGATTTTATGCACGCATCGACAAAAACAACAGCGAGCCGTGCATGAGGGGCCCCCGCCAGCCCAGAGGACTGGGTGGTCTCGCTCTCCGAGGCCGATGTGAGTAAGGTCTTTAAATCAGGTCAACACTCAAGTCTGCGGGGCCAGACGGTATTCCAGGGCATGTTCTCAGAGCAGGCTCAGAACAGTTGGCAGGCACATTCACAGTTCTATTCAACCTCTCCTTGCCCTGGTCTGTAATCGTCACATCTAATATTAACCACCATCATTCCTGTTCTCAAGTACTCGAAGGCTGCCTGCCACAATGACTACAGCCCTGTAGCACTCACATCTGTAATCAGGAAGTACTTTGAAAGGACGGTTATGGCACATATCAACTCCATCATCCCAGACACCCTAGACCCACTCCAATTTACATACTGCCCCAAACAGATCCATATACGACACAATCTCAATTGCACTCCACACTGCCCTCACCCACCAAGATAAGAGGAATACCTATGTGAGATCTCCATTCATTGCCTACAGCTCAGAGTTCAACACCATAGTCCCCTCCAAGCTCGGGACCTGAACACCTCCCTCTGCAACTGGATCCTGGACTCCCTGATGGGCCGACCCCAGGTGGTGAGGGTAGGCAACATCACCGCCGCCAAACTGACCTTCAACACAGGGGCCCCACAGGGGTGTGTGCTTAGTTCGACTCCAACACTATAATCAAGTTAGCTGACAACACAATGGTGGTAGGCCTGATCACTGGCGACAATGAGATAGCCTACAGGGAGGAGGTCAGTGACCTGGCATTGTGTTACCAGGACAACAACCTCTCAACGTCAGTAGGGACGAGGAGCTGATTGTGGACTCCAGAAGGTGGTGGGTGGGGGGGTGAGCATGGCCCCATTTATATCGACGGTAGGCATATTCACAGGGCTGTAGTGGAGCGGGTCGAGAACTTTAAGTTCCTTGGTTTCCAAATCGCTAAGGACTTAAAATGGTCCACCCACACAACAGAGCCTCTTCCCCCTCAGGAGGCTGAACAGATTTGACATGGGCCCTCAAATTCTACAGCTGCACCATTGACAGCATCTTGACTGGCTGCATCACTGCTTGGTATTGAAACTGCACCGCCCTCCATCGCATGGTTCTGCAGTGTGGGACCGACAGCCAAGTACATCACTGGGGCCGAGCTCCCTGACATCCAGGACCTCTACACCAGATGGTGTGAAAGGAAGGCTTGGAAAATTGTTAAAGACTCCAGCCACCTAAGCCATAAACTGTTCTCTCTGCTTCCGCAAAGCAGCGGAACCAAAGCATCAAGTCTGACACCAAGAGGCTCCTAAACAGCTTCAATCCCCAAGCCATAAGACTGCTAAATAGCTAACAAAATGGCTACACAGACTTTCTGACTCTGCACACACACACACAGGAGTCTACAAACTCACTCACATTCCAACAAGCACACACTTAATTTGCTCACACACATTCATACTGACTTTACACACACTTCCACACAATCATCATATACACTGCTGCTACTCTGTTTATCATATATCCTAGTCACTTTACCCCTATACATATCTACCTCTATCACTCCAGTATCCCTGCACATTGTAAATATGGTAAACACTGACCCAGGAACTGACACTGTATATAGCTACTGACCCTGGAACTGTCCCTGTATATACAGTGGGGCAAAAAAGTATTTAGTCAGCCACCAATTGTGCAAGTTCTCCCACTTAAAAAGATGAGGCCTGTAATTTTCATCATAGGTACACTTCAACTATGACAGACAAAATCCAGAAAATCACATTGTAGGATTTATTATGAATTTATTTGTAAATTATGGTGGAAAATAAGTATTTGGTCAATAACAAAGGTTTATCTCAATACTTTGTTATATACCCTTTGTTGGCAATGACAGAGGTCAAACATTTTCTGTAAGTCTTCACACACTGTTGCTGGTATTTTGGCCAATTCCTCCATGCAGATCTCCTCTAGAGCAGTGATGTTTTGGGGCTGTTGCTGGGCAACACGGACTTTCAACTCCCTCCAAAGATTTTCTGTGGTGTTGAGATCTGGAGACTGGCTAGGCCACTCCAGGACCTTGAAATGCTTCTCGGGCGGTGTGTTTGGGATCATTGTCATGCTGAAAGACCCAGCCACGTTTCATCTTCAATGCCCTTGCTGATGGAAGGAGGTTTTCACTCAAAATCTCACGATGCATGGCCCCATTCATTCTTTCCTTTACACGGATCAGTTGTCCTGGTCCCTTTGCAGAAAAACAGCCCCAAAGCATGATGTTTCCACCCCCATGCTTCACAGTAGGTATGGTGTTCTTTGGATGCAACTCAGCATTCTTTGTCCTCCAAACACGACGAGTTGAGTTTTTACCAAAAAGTTATATTTTGGTTTCATCTGACCATATGACATTCTCCCAATCTTCTTCTGGATCATCCAAATGCTCTCTAGCAAACTTCAGACGGGCCTGGACAACTACTGGCTTAAGCAGGGGGACATGTCTGGCACTGCAGGATTTGAGTCCCTGGCGGCGTAGTGTGTTACTGATGGTAGGCTTTGTTACTTTGGTCCCAGCTCTCTGCAGGTCATTCACTAGGTCCCCCCGTGTGGTTCTGGGATTTTTGCTCACCGTTCTTGTGATCATTTTGACCCCACGGGGTGAGATCTTGCGTGGAGCCCCAGATCGACAGAGATTATCAGTGGTCTTGTATGTCTTCCATTTCCTAATAATTGCTCCCACAGTTGATTTCTTCAAACCAAGCTGCTTACCTATTGCAAATTCAGTCTTCCCAGCCAGTGCAGGTCTACAATTTTGTTTCTGGTGTCCTTTGACAGCTCTTTGGTCTTGGCCATAGTGGAGTTTGGAGTGTGACTGTTTGAGGTTGTGGACAGGTGTCTTTTATACTGATAACAAGTTCAACCAGGTGCCATTAATACAGGTAACGAGTGGAGGACAGAGGAGCTAAAGAAGAAGTTACAGGTATGTGAGAGCCAGAAATCTTGCTTGTTTGTAGGTGACCAAATACTTATTTTCCACCATAATTTGCAAATAAATTCATAAAAAATCCTACAATGTGATTTTCTGGATTTTTTTCTTCTCATTTTGTCTGTCATAGTTGAAGTGTACCTATGATCAAAATTACAGGCCTCTCATCTTTTTAAGTGGGAGAACTTGTACACTTGGTGGCTGACTAAATACTTTTTGCCCCACTGTAGCTATACTGTCCCTGTATATAGCTACTGACCCTGGAACTGTCCCTGTATATAGCTACTGACCCTGGAACTGTCCCTGCATATAGCTACTGACCCTGGAACTGTCCCTGTATATAGCTACTGACCCTGGAACTGTCCCTGTATATAGCTACTGACCCTGGAACTGTCCCTGTATATACAGTGCCTTGCGAAAGTATTCGGCCCCCTTGAACTTTGCGACCTTTTGCCACATTTCAGGCTTCAAACATAAAGATATAAAACTGTATTTTTTGTGAGGAATCAACAACAAGTGGGATACAATCATGAAGTGGAACGACATTTATTGGATATTTCAAACTTTTTTAACAAATCAAAAACTGAAAAATTGGGCGTGCAAAATTATTCAGCCCCTTTACTTTCAGTGCAGCAAACTCTCTCAGTTCAGTGAGGATCTCTGAATGATCCAATGTTGACCTAAATGACTAATGATGATAAATACAATCCACCTGTGTGTAATCAAGTCTCCGTATAAATGCACCTGCACTGTGATAGTCTCAGAGGTCCGTTAAAAGCGCAGAGAGCATCATGAAGAACAAGGAACACACCAGGCAGGTCCGAGATACTGTTGTGAAGAAGTTTAAATGACTAATAAAAAATTGCAAATGTGGAAGAGGTGAAAAAATTATTGTTGTCTATCAACAATTACAAGCCACCGGGGTCTCACAACTTAGATGGAAAATTACTGAGGATAATAGTGGGCAATTTTTCCACATCTTAAATGTAAGCCTACTAGAAAGTGTGTGCCACCAGGCTTGGATGGAAGCAAAAGTTATTCTGCTACCTAAGAATAGTAAAGCCTCCTTTACTGGCTCAAAGAGCCAACCAATCAGCCTGTGACCAACCCTTAGTAAACTTTTGGAAAAAATTGTGTTTGACCAGATACAATGCTATTTTACAGTAAAGAAATTGACAAGACTTTCAGCACGCTTATAGGGAAGGCTATTCAACAAGCTTACACAAAGAACTGATGATTGGCTGAGATAAAATGATGATAAAAAGATTGTGGGGGCTGTTTTGATAAACTTCATGAAGCTTTTGACATTATCGATCATTATCTGCTGCTGGAGAAATGTATGTGTTCTGGCTTTACATCCCCTGCTATATTGTGGATAAAGAGTTACTTGTCTAACAGAACACAGAGGGTGTTCTTTAATGGAAGCCTCTCAAACATCATCCAGGTAGAATCAGGAATTCCCCAGGGCAGCTATCTAGGCCCCTTACTTTTTTCAATCTTTACTAACATGGCTTTGAGTAAAGCCCGTGTGTCTATGTATGTGGATGACTATACACGTCAGCTACTACAGTGATTGAAATAACTGCAACACATAACAAAGAGTTGCAATTAGTTTTAGAATGGTTGGCAAGGAATTAAGTTAGTCCTAAATATTTAAAAAACAAAAGCATTGTATTTGGGACAAATCATTCACTAAACCCTAAACCTCAACTAAATCTTGTAATAAATAATGTGGAAATTGGGCAAGTTGAGGTGACTAAACTGCTTAGAGTTACCCAGGATTGTAAACTGTCATGGTCAAAACATATTGATACAACAGGTGCTAAGATGGGGAGAAATCTGTCCATAGTAAAGCGCTACTCTACGTTCTTAACAACACTATCAACAAGGCAGGTCCTACAGGCCCTAGTTGTCACACCTGGACTACTGTTCAGTCGTGTGGCCAGGTGCCACAAAGAGGGACTTAGGAAACTTGCAATTGGCTCAGAACAGAACAGCACGGCTGGCCTTTAGATGTACACAGAGAGCTAACATTAACAACATGCATTTCAATCTCTCCTGGCTCAAGTGGAGGGGAGATTGACCTCATCACTACTTGTTTTTGTAAGAGGTGTTGACAAGCTGAATATACCGAGCGGTCTGTCTAAATTACTAGCACACAGCTCAAACACCCATCCATACCCCACAAGACATGCCACCAGAGGTCACTTCACAGTCCCCAAGTCCAGAACAGACTATGGGAGGTGCACAGTACTGCATAGAGCCATGGCTACATGGAACTCTATTCCACATCAGGTAACTGATACAATCAGTAGAATCAGATAAAAACACACAGTGGGGACTGTGAGGCAACAAACATAGGCACTATACACACACGTACACATGGATTTAGAGTTGTAGATATGTGGTAGTAGAGTATGGGCCTGAGGGAAAAACACTTAGTGGGTTGCGAATTCTGTAACAAATGTATTTGAATGTTTTTGAAATTCTATAACTGCCTTAATGACATTATGAAGGGAAGAGTAGCTGCTGCCTTGGCTGCTGCTAATGGGGATCCATAATAAATAGCTGCTTTGCTGTTAAAATACCTCTGGGCAGCTGTCCCTATTCCTGACATATCGATCACAGAACCCAGAAAATGATGATACATGCACCTATTTGACCTAACAAAGGAATGGCTTATTCTAATATCACTCTACTTCCTAGTGCTGCTGCTGCTTGGACGAGTAATATCTCTCTCATACACACACACACTACAGGCCAAATGCTTCAGTGGTCACGCCGTTTAGAGAGAGAGAGAGCGAGCACCAAACAATTTCCCCTGCAGAGTTGTACTGTGTCGCAAACGCTGACACACACACGAAACAAACATGAATGTGTTGTACAGTACACACACACACACCTGAAAATGCAGACACACACATGCACAACACGCACACACACACTCATGCATGTATTCATGGTCCCAGCTGAGGAGGACAGCGGTAGACTTTGATGTATAGCGTTCTGAGATGAGCATGATGATGAAAGCCACGGTCCGTGTGTCTTCTCTCTGACCGCCGTGACACACACCACCTCAACCCCTGTAACACACACACACACACACACCTCAACACCCCCTGTAACACACACACACACACACACACACACACACACACCTCAACCCCCTGTAACACACACACACACACAGAGCAGTAAATATACATGTCATTGGCCCAGCGCAATTATCAGGCAAAATGAGATCCGTAATTACAGGGCTAGGGAAATTAAAGCAGAGTTCTTGTTAGTGGAACGCTTTGCTTTGCTGCTCAACAAGTAGAAGAGACAAAGAGATTAATGAAAGAGAGGGACAGCAGGAGCGATGTGTGTATTCATGGAACTGGGAGATTGTCTCGTTCTAGATTTGGTTTTGGAGAATCGAGGCCAAATGTCCTCGTCTGTCCTCCCAAACAGAGGTGAGTTATGTGTGTTTGAAGAGAGAGAGAAAGAGAGAGAGAGAGGAGGGGATACATGAACAAAAGGTAGTCCAGTAAACTGGTTCAGTAACACACAATCATTTCCCAGCTAATTTCACCCTCTCACCTGAGCCCCAGACTCCCAGCAGTCCCATGGCAACGTGGCGCGGCGTGTGTGTGTGTGTTGCAGCACTCCTGCTCTCCCCCGAACACACCTCCAGCTACAGCAATATCAATGATCCACTTAAAAGAGCCCCGTTTGTGTGTGTGTGTGTGTGTGTCGAAATCATACAGAGACATTTTCAAATGAAGAGGGATACAGATGATGAGGGGACCTTTGATCTCTTGCAAATTAATACAAAAATATTTAAACCATAATTACTACTGTAGACCTGACTAGTCATAACTACTACTGTAGGCCTGGCTAGTCATAATTACTACTGTAGGCCTGGCTAGTCATAATTACTACTGTAGGCCTGACTAGTCATAATTACTACTGTAGACCTGGCTAGTCATAATTACTACTGTAGGCCTGGCTAGTCATAACTACTACTGTAGGCCTGGCTAGTCATAACTACTACTGTAGGCCTGGCTAGTCATAACTACTACTGTAGACCTGGCTAGTCATAACTACTACTGTAGGCCTGGCTAGTCATAATTACTACTGTAGGCCTGACTAGTCATAATTACTACTGTAGACCTGACTAGTCATAATTACTACTGTAGACCTGGCTAGTCATAATTACTACTGTAGGCCTGGCTAGTCATAACTACTACTGTAGGCCTGGCTAGTCATAACTACTACTGTAGGCCTGGCTAGTCATAACTACTACTGTAGGCCTGGCTAGTCATAACTACTACTGTAGGCCTGACTAGTCATAATTACTACTGTAGGCCTGACTAGTCATAACTACTACTGTATGCCTGGCTAGTCATAACTACTACTGTAGGCCTGGCTAGTCATAACTACTACTGTAGGCCTGGCTAGTCATAACTACTACTGTAGACCTGGCTAGTCATAACTACTACTGTAGGCCTGGCTAGTCATAATTACTACTGTAGGTCTAGCTAGTCATAATTACTACTGTAGGCCTGACTAGTCATAACTACTACTGTAGGCCTGGCTAGTCATAACTACTACTGTAGGCCTGGCTAGTCATAACTAGTCATAACTACTAGGCCTGGCTAGTCATAACTACTACTGTAGGCCTGGCTAGTCATAATTACTACTGTAGGCCTGGCTAGTCATAACTACTACTGTAGGCCTGGCTAGTCATAACTACTACTGTAGGCCTGGCTAGTCATAACTACTACTGTAGGCCTGGCTAGTCATAATTACTACTGTAGGCCTGGCTAGTCATAACTACTACTGTAGGCCTGGCTAGTCATAACTACTACTGTAGGCCTGGCTAGTCATAACTACTACTGTAGGCCTGGCTAGTCACAACTACTACTGTAGGCCTGGCTAGTCATAACTACTACTGTAGGCTTGGCTAGTCATAATTACTACTGTAGGCCTGGCTACAGCGATAACTACTACTGCCTGCCAGGCTAGTCATAACTACTACTGTAGGCCTGGCTAGTCATAACTACTACCGGTACTGTAGGTCTAGCTACAGTATTTGGCTGGCACTCAGACAAAACCCACTAGATTTTCTCCTACTTCCTCCATATACCTACTCATCCCTAGTTCTACAGGACCACATTTGCTCTTCATATGAGGGACGGCAAAGACTCCTCCGTCGAGCCCAGGTCACATAGATCCAGTCCAGCCCAGCCCACCCTGGCCCAATCCAACCCAGCCCATACCGTCCCATTTCTAACCAATCCTAACCCAGCCCATACCGTCCCATTTCTAACCAATCCTAACCCAGCCCATACCGTCCCATTTCTAACCAATCCTAACCCAGCAGGAGCGACAGTGGGAATTGAATACTCCTGGCTCCACCACCTCCTACATGGGTCCCCAACCGTCCCACACTTTCCCATTCCCAGCCGGGCCTCTCCGCTCCTCATCACCTCTCCTCATCACCTCTCCGCTCCTCTCCCCTCATCAGCTCTCCGCTCCTCTCCCCTCATCACCTCTCCTCTCCTTTCCTCATCACCTCTCCTCTTCCCTCATCACCTCTCCTCTCCTTTCCTCATCACCTCTCCTCTCCCCTCATCACCTCTCCTCATCACCTCTCTACTCCTCTTCCCCCATCACCTCTTCGCTCCTCTCCCCTCATCACCTCTCCACTCCTCTTCCCCCATCACCTCTTCGCTCCTCTCCCCTCATCACCTCTCCTCACCTCTCCTCATCACCTCTCTGCTCCTCATCACCTCTCCTCTCCTTTCCTCATCACCTCTCCTCTTCCCTCATCACCTCTTCGCTCCTCATCACCTCCTCTCCAAGTCCTTGGTCTGCTAGAATGGAGGGTGGTGCTAGCCCGAGAGCTCCCGCTACCGCTCTCTCGCTGCCAGGGGAGAGCGGCGAAGGACGAGGGAGAAAATAGTTTGAGTGATGCCTTCGCCTTGGTGACTAATGAACAGTTCAGCCCGGGTCAACCCATTACAACTGCAAGCGTTTAATTATTAATTACACCCAATCTATACTCTGTAAAGGACAAGCTTGGTATGTTTAATGTGTGGTTGGGGTGTGTCGGGTTGGGCTCTCTCCTGGCATTGTGTTATTAGCGCGTGTCAGCGAGCAGCTGAAGAGGAGAATGGAGACAGAGAAAGGTCCCTTGTTTTAGGGGGTGAAATGGGGTGCTGCGTGCACATGCACACCCACACTGAAGACACACTATACTGAACAAAAATATAAACACAACACGTAAAGTGTTGGTCCCATGTTTCATGAGTTGAAATAAAAGATCATAGACATTTTCCATACGCACAAATCTCTTAATTTGGTTTACAAATGTGTATATCCCTGTTAGTGAACATTTCTCCTTTATCCAAGATAATCCATCCACCTGACAGGTGTGGAATATCAAGAAGCATGATCATTACACAGGTGCACCTTCTGCTGGGGACAATAAAAGACCATTCTAAAATGTGCAGTTTTGTCACATAACACAATGCCACAGATGTCTCAAGCATTGAGGCAGTACGCAATTAGCATGCTGACAGCAGGAATGTTGCCATAGAACTTAATGTTAATTTCTCTACCATAAGCCGCCTTCAATATAATATTTATTTGGCAGTACGTCCATCAGGCCTCACACACACGCACACACACACACACACGTGTAACCACGCCAACCCAGGGCCTCCACATCCAAACGGTCAGAAACAGGGAAGCTCATCTGCGTACTTCATCGACCTCACCAGGGTTTTAACCTGACTGCAGTACCACGTCGTAACCTATTTCACAAAATATCCTCGCTGTTGAAATATATCATTCTAGAAAGGATTGATACACAGCGCTACATGTAGACTGAGGGGTACACTGCCCTTGACCCTGGTGTGTGTGTGTGTGTGTGTGTGTGTAGGACAGGGAAGTGTGTCAAGGTTCTGGGAACATGTGTTGCTAAGAGTCAGAGGTCAAGGTTAATGCTACATATTGGATGGCCTGACACTCTCTGTGCTCCGTAGACTGGTCATGCTACATTACCTCTGCCAGGTGTGTGTGTGTGTGTGTGTGTATATTAAAGCACTTGAGTGAGAACATCTGAGTGTGTCTCTATATTCACCTTATGGAGCCTGGCAACAAGGGCACGGCCATATTTGTTGCGATCAAAATTCGGCACATAGACACACAAGCAAACCCAGGGAGGAGATGTGGTTAACTATGAATTACAATTGTCAAACTATTAAATATAGAAACCAATTCATCAGGGCACCATTGAAAAAGATGCCCGGCTGAAATGGGATTCCCTGTATAAATAAAGGTTTAATAAAAATATAGTGTGTTTTAACATAGTTTAAGCACTACGAAGCTAAAGTTGGCCTGTTAGCATTCCTATAGACGTAACATGGTGGGTTAGCTAGTTAGGTATGTGCAGAGTCCTGCCTGTTAGCATTCCTATAGACGTAACATGGTGGGTTAGCTAGTTAGGTATGTGCAGAGTCCTGCCTGTTAGCATTCCTATAGACGGAACATGGTGGGTTAGCTAGTTAGGTATGTGCAGAGTCCTGCCTGTTAGCATTCCTATAGACGTAACATGGTGGGTTAGCTAGTTAGGTATGTGCAGAGTCCTGCCTGTTAGCATTCCTATAGACGTAACATGGTGGGTTAGCTAGTTAGGTATGTGCAGAGTCCTGCCTGTTAGCATTCCTATAGACGTAACATGGTGGGTTAGCTAGTTAGGTATGTGCAGAGTCCTGCCTGTTAGCATTCCTATAGACGGAACATGGTGGGTTAGCTAGTTAGGTATGTGCAGAGTCCTGCCTGTTAGCATTCCTATAGACGTAACATGGTGGGTTAGCTAGTTAGGTATGTGCAGAGTCCTGCCTGTTAGCATTCCTATAGACGTAACATGGTGGGTTAGCTAGTTAGGTATGTGCAGAGTCCTGCCTGTTAGCATTCCTATAGACGTAACATGGTGGGTTAGCTAGTTAGGTATGTGCAGAGTCCTGCCTTTTGGTCCAGTTCTGGAGGCCCTGTGTTTTAACTGCTACTTCCAGCATTAGTGTTGCTGCAGGTAGAAAATCCTAGGAAATGTTCTGTAATTTGACCCAATGTCTCCAATCCAATCAATCGTTTCCGTTTTGCCACGCGTGTGTTTTGAGGGATAACTATTTTGTGGTGATTCAACAGCGCTCTTTGCTTCACGCTGATGTTCCCTAACGGGGGTCATCGGAAGTTGGACAACGGCTCCATTAGGGGCAGTTAAATGACAGGAAAGGAAACCAAGCATAAACGTATAAAGAAAAATAACAGGGAATTGAAGATCAGAGTATTGACTGAAATAAAAGTGTGTCAAACACTCCGCTGGGATGCTCGTTGCAAATGTCAATAATATATTCTGTAAAACCTGCTACCTTAAGAGTACAAAAGAAAATGCACAATAGACCGCCATCAGAAACAAATGTCAATAATATATTCTGTAAAACCTGCTACCTTAAGAGTACAAAAGAAAATGCACAATAGACCGCCATCAGAAACAAATGTCAATAATATATTCTGTAAAACCTGCTACCTTAAGAGTACAAAAGAAAATGCAGAATTAGACCGCCATCAGAAACAAATATCAATAATATATTCTGTAAAACCTGCTACCTTAAGAGTACAAAAGAAAATGCACAATAGACCGCCATCAGAAACAAATGTCAATAATATATTCTGTAAAACCTGCTACCTTAAGAGTACAAAAGAAAATGCAGAATTAGACCGCCATCAGAAACAAATATCAATAATATATTCTGTAAAACCTGCTACCTTAAGAGTACAAAAGAAAATGCAGAATTAGACCGCCATCAGAAACAAAGTAACATAAAAGCTTGTAAAAGAGATCTGGCTGAAGAAGTAACAGCTGTTTGGGCTGATACAATGTAGTAAGCTTCCTCCCAGTATCTTCTATCCCTGGCCTGTGTGTGAGAAACTAGAAATAGAAATCATTTTAAAACAACTAAAACTACATTTAAAAAACAATCAATTCAGGTCTGAAAACCAACTGAAACTAAACTTCAAATAAAATAAAAATCAGAAAACGAATAGAAATAAAAACAAAACTATAATAACCTTTGAGAACGACTTGAGGCAGCAGTGTGTGTGTATCAATGTGTGTGTGTGTATCAATGTGTGTGTGTGTATCAATGTGTGTGTGTCAATGTGTGTGCCTATCAATGTGTGTGTGTGTATCCTATCAATGTGTGTGTGTGTGTGTGTGTGTGTATCAAATGTGTGTGTGTGTATCAATGTGTGTGTGTGTATCAATGTGTGTGTGTGTATCAATGTGTGTGTGTGTGTGTGTATCAATGTGTGTGTGTGTATCAATGTGTGTGTGTGTATCAATGTGTGTGTGTATCAATGTGTGTGTGTATCAATGTGTGTGTGTCTCTGTGTGTGTGTGTCTCAATGTGTGTGTGTCTCAATGTGTGTGTCTATCAATGTGTGTGTGTCTATCAATGTGTGTGTGTCTATCAATGTGTGTGTGTCTATCAATGTGTGTGTGTCTATCAATGTGTGTGTGTCTATCAATGTGTGTGTGTCTATCAATGTGTGTGTGTCTATCAATGTGTGTGTGTGTGTGTGTGTCTATCAATGTGTGTGTGTCTATCAATGTGTGTGTGTCTATCAATGTGTGTGTGTCTATCAATGTGTGTGTGTCTATCAATGTGTGTGTGTCTATCAATGTGTGTGTGTGTCTATCAATGTGTGTGTGTCTCAATGTGTGTGTGTCTATCAATGTGTGTGTGTCTATCAATGTGTGTGTGTCTATCAATGTGTGTGTCTATCAATGTGTGTGTGTCTATCAATGTGTGTGTGTCTATCAATGTGTGTGTGTCTATCAATGTGTGTGTGTGTCTATCAATGTGTGTGTGTGTGTCTATCAATGTGTGTGTGTGTCTATCAATGTGTGTGTGTCTATCAATGTGTGTGTGTGTGTGTGTGTCTATCAATGTGTGTGTGTGTGTCTATCAAGTCTATCAATGTGTGTGTGTCTATCAATGTGTGTGTGTCTATCAATGTGTGTGTGTCTATCAATGTGTGTGTGTGTGTCTATCAATGTGTGTGTGTGTCTATCAATGTGTGTGTGTCTATCAATGTGTGTGTGTCTATCAATGTGTGTGTGTGTGTGTGTGTCTATCAATGTGTGTGTGTCTATCAATGTGTGTGTCTATCAATGTGTGTGTCTATCAATGTGTGTGTGTCTATCAATGTGTGTGTCTATCAATGTGTGTGTGTGTGTCTATCAATGTGTGTGTGTGTGTGTGTGTGTGTGTGTGTCTATCAATGTGTGTGTGTGTGTGTGTCTATCAATGTGTGTGTGTGTGTGTCTATCAATGTGTGTGTGTGTGTCTATCAATGTGTGTGTGTCTATCAATGTGTGTGTGTGTCTATCAATGTGTGTGTGTGTGTCTATCAATGTGTGTGTGTGTGTCTATCAATGTGTGTGTGTGTGTGTCTAATCAATGTGTGTGTGTGTGTGTGTCTATCAATGTGTGTGTGTTATGTGCCTGTGTGTGTGTCTATCAGTGTGTGTGTGTGTGCCTATCAATGTGTATGTATCAATATGTGTGTGTTTGTCTATCAATGTGTGTGTGTGTGTGTGTGTGTGTGTGTGTGTGTGTGTGTGTGTATAGAATGGTTCAAGGCAGTAGTACGTGTATGTCTATCTGTGTGTGTATACGTGCATCTGTGCTCTGCCTGTGTGTCTACAGAGCCACTCAGGGTGGGTGCAGCCTGAGAGAGAGAGTGTGTGTGTGTGTGTGTGTGTCTGTGTGTCTACAGAGCCGCTCAGGGTGGGTGCAGCCTGAGAGAGAGAGAGAGAGTGTGTGTGTGTGTGGAATGGCCCAAGGCGGTTGTGTGTGCGGGGCGGAGGAGGGGTGAGCGAGCGCGAGCGAAGCCGTCTGAGCACTGTGCTTCATTAGGAAACAAAATATAAGCTTTCCACACCATTAGGAATGACTTTAGGAGAGAAAGCACATAAGACGCCGACTCACCTCATCAACGATGCATTGCAGTAACTGGAGAGGCTTGAATGGGGAGACAGAGAGAGAGGAGATGGGTAGGAGAAGAAAACTAAGTATTAGTCTACATGCTACGTTACGACAGAGAGGTGGCAGAGAAAATCACTAATGTAATAAAAAGGTATTTACATTAATCAAATGCACCAAGCTCCGGCACAGCCATCGCCTCCTGACTGTTTCTATTATTCTATAATAGCATCTAATCTAATACAGGCAGTTAAGACCCGCTGTATCATTTCAATGCAAAAAAAAACAAACAAAAAAACACCATTTGTGGGACGTTTCAAATGAGGGATCTACTGGAGAGTGAAACACTGCCGGGAGTGAAACACTGTCTTCCCCCACGAAAAATACATCAAATCTCACCATTAAAGATCCTTGGTTCTTCTGAATCTGTAAAGGCAGACGAAGACATAAAGAAGAGAGAGAGAGAGAGAGAGAGAGAGAGAGAGGCAATATGTAATTAGCATGTCATAATCAAAAGCACACACTTGGACACATGATGATCACTGGGAGAATATGATGGCATCCCCGGTGGGCATGTGTTAACACCATTTACATAGTAATACACAAAATAGCCAAACGGTAATAGTCTGCTCTCATTTGGGGAGGTGGAAGAGATTCAGCAATGTTCATTTCCTCTTCCCTGCTACCCCCTCCAGGTTGTCTAAAGATGCAGGGTTGTAGAATGAATTGTGCATAATGTACATTTCAAATAGGAATCTGCAGGCGGAGCAAACATTTCCACTCAAACAGATAAAAATAATGAAATGTTGTTAAAAAATTTAAAAAATTAAAAGTTAAGAGGCTAACATGGGGCTATGGTCGCCCACTAAAACAATTATCCAGTCATCTCTGGTGAGACACTACCAAATGACAAGGGCTCAGTATAGACTATTCTGTCTTCATCCATCACCACTCCACAGAAAACAAACAGCTTCCAACACAAAGTACGTGAAAGTCCAATGATCTGAAATGACGGCTTTGTTCATCAACAGTTTCAATTATTTTACTTCAGATATATATATATTTCTTTGAAAAACAGGCTTTGAAGTTTCTTTCATGGCCGAAAAGCTCAACAAACAACACAAGAAATGGAGTTGTAGTCAGACGTTTTTTAATGCATAGATAACAAGAGACCCAAGGTCTTCTGCTTTGAGCTAGATGGCCCATTATGTTTAGTCAATTAATTGCTTGTTTCGTAGGCTCTTTTGATAATGCGTTAGAACTCTTATTGATTCATTCTCTGAATTAACTGACAGCTTTGCACTCGTGGTAAATCTCAAGAGGCCCTTCATGGCCTCTACACCTATTTTAACTGATTCAGACATACGTTATGGGCGACTACAGAAAACAAATTCATTCAGAAATAATTACTAAACAAAATTGCAAGCTGCTCAGGGGTTGAAATTGGATTGTGGAAGGCAAACTTATTTGAGTTCTATTTTGTCAAGAGTTTGTTCTTTTCGTACACGGTAATTTGATCTGGCGTCAACAAAGTGAGCCGTAACAATGCCGTCCCATCTTTCCATTTAACATAGTCATTGAACGATTTAACTTGATGATCTAATTTACACATCACAACGTAGTATATATATTTGTCCTGGGGGTAATCAGCGCTTCATATGATGATTACAGTCTAACAGTACATTAACCTGTCAATGAGTCCCTTGTTGTTTCTGATACAGAGTTGGTTTGAAAATGACGACTACTGTGGACAACAAACTGGAGATTGAATCCTGCAGAGGAAAACAACAGTGTTCTGTGTTTCACATTCAGGTTAAAGCAACTCTAATCATGAACAATAACCCCAAATAAGAGTAGAGGCAAAAATATGGATTTTTTAAATGTCTTGGTTTCAAAATGGACTCCGATACTTCTGAGGGAACAACATTTCAGAGGCAATGGATGGACACACGAGGTCAACCCAATGAAACTCCCTCGTTTCATCACAGTCATCAATCACTACAGAATAGACAGACTTGGTTATAAGCAATGGTATTCCTACTCAGTCATCAGGTAGAAGCTGTTCTCACAGTCTACAGACAGGGAGACGATGGTATTCCTACTCAGTCATCAGGTAGAAGCTGTTCTCACAGTCTACAGACAGGGAGACGATGGTATTCCTACTCAGTCATCATGTAGAAGCTGTTCTCACAGTCTACAGACAGGGAGACGATGGTATTCCTACTCAGTCATCATGTAGAAGCTGTTCTCACAGTCTACAGACAGACATGGTATTCCTACTCAGTCATCATGTAGAAGTTGATGGATGGTATTCCTACTCAGTCATCATGTAGAAGTTGTTCTCACAGTCTACAGACAGGGAGACGATGGTATTCCTACTCAGTCATCATGTAGAAGTTGTTCTCACAGTCTACAGACAGGGAGACGATGGTATTCCTACTCAGTCATCATGTAGAAGTTGTTCTCACAGTCTACAGACAGGGAGACGATGGTATTCCTACTCAGTCATCATGTAGAAGTTGTTCTCACAGTCTACAGACAGGGAGACGATGGTTTTCCTACTCAGTCATCAGGTAGAAGCTGTTCTCACAGTCTACAGACAGGGAGACGATGGTATTCCTACTCAGTCATCAGGTAGAAGCTGTTCTCTCAGAG